>NC_056742.1:62117759-62380259 GCF_019279795.1 Protopterus annectens | reverse complement strand
ATTAATTTTGTAGGCGCACGTGCTTAAAATAATACAGAAATGTTTCATTTAATTAGTTAAAAAGTTGGTAACATTTTTTTTCAGTCAGACTGACAGCGAAACCCAAGTAGTACTCTCCCAGACTAATAGAATACACAAAATATACTGCCAAAGGAGACTTGTGGATCAGTTGTTAAACAGGATTTTTAATGCAAGAAGTACAGTATCACTCAAAATGTGACAACATATCCATGAACACATTTTTTGCATGCTACATTTAAATAATTTATATTTTCCCATACCTTAAAAAGACATGGCAGTGATGTAGCGCACTACAAAAGCAACATGAATACTTTGTGAGAGGTAAAGAGTTAACGTGACAGTAGTGTGAGATATATTTGTTTTGCCTTCTTTGCAGACTAGTTTGAGTGACGCGATCATCTCGTTTTCCTTTAAGCTTGCCTGTTGCAGCTTCGATACTGAGAAGACAGAATGAGGATCGCAAGCTGACGCTCTTTTACTCCAGACCTCTTTATGCTCTCATATCCGAGTTGGGAACAATCCAGACAGCTTTTTTTCCTCCTCTAACCTTCTTCGACGCCTCTTTTTTTTCCTCTCCAACTTCCTATCTGCGTGACTGTCCTGCCTCCTTGGTTTCGTGTATGAATCCCCCCGCAGTCCCAGCGTGGAGTGGCTTTGGATCTTGGGGGCTGAAATAAGTCTCCCCAAAGGGTGAAGCATGCCGAGAAGGAAGCAGCAAGCGCCCAGGCGCGCCGCAGGTACGAGACCGTGCACAAATTCAGCTACTAAATGTATGTGTATCATGTTGTGTGTTGTCTGGCAGTATCACAAACCTGGCAGGATTACAAAGCATTGCGACAGAACTTTAGCATACCTCACGCACTGTACACATCATCCCAGTCCTCTCTCCTGTTTCTTTTTTTTCCAGTAAGCAGCCTCACTACAGTATGACCATCTTTATGTAAACTTCCAAGTGTTGTATTCGCTAACCAGGTCATTCATTCGGGAGGACATCATTTTCAGGCACTTAATCTTTACTTCAGTGGAGGCAGTGAATCTGTAGCATTGGGAAGCAAGACAACTAGAGCGCAGTAATAAAGTTATCTGACAAACTGTGTGCCAGTGTTTTGCAGTCACGTCACTTAGCAAGGTATGAAGAAAAAAGTATTTGTTAGTGGTACTATCATTCGTCAGTTATTCTGATATGGTTGAGATAAAACTGAGTGAAAGGGTTGTGTATTGTCATGTGACTGTTGTGATCCCTTTTATGTCTTTCAGCTTTTTTTCATGAACTTGTCGTGGGTGCTGGGGACATTTTTTTCCCTAAAAACCCGCTCTGAGTTGTAAAAAAAAAAAAAAAAAAAAAAAAAAAAACTATTCTCACGAAAACCAAATATTAAATTGCAAGCTGTAAGGCGGTTTTGTGTGATGGAAGAATGTTTTGTGGAGTACTGCTATCCTTGATTTGATGCCAGATTGATTGCCTGCCATCTAGCTGGCTTTGATCTATTCATTCCCGATAAACATCAATAAATCACTCTCCACAGCAACGCCTAGCTTCGTGACGTCACACCTGCTCTGTCACCTCCCTGCCACAGTAACTTCCTATCTATCTTTATTTTGTTTTAAACGGAAACCTCACAGTTATACACTGTGTGATCAGTGTACCCTGTGGCAGGAAGTTCAAGGGGGAAGGTGGTCTGGGTGCATGATGGACTAATCACAAGTAACTTTTGTAACACAAAGCTTGCAAATTTAAATAAACCTGTAGAACTGCTAGGTGGGTAAAGCATACCATTTACATCTTGTATGGAAAGGATTTTTTAAACTGCTTTGTCTTTCTGGCTATTGCCACTTTATGTAAAAATCAAGATGTATAGTTCATGGGAAGCATGCTGTTTATCAGTAAGTATTTCCACATTTAATAAGTGAAGACAGTGCATATTGTAGGTACAGTAAGAGTCTGATTGTGCATTGTTTATCTCTGTTCATTAGAAACACTTGGTAGTAAAATAAAGAAAGGGTTTCCTAAGTACAGTTGGGTGTGTGAATTTATAACAACTTTGCTAACATACTATCACAGCATAGTAACTTTGATACTTAATAAGTTAAAATAAGCTTTCAAGCTATGGTACTTAGTAGATTTTTTTTTTTTACAGTATAGCTACCTGGGCAGGACTGTACAGTGGGACAGTATAATGCTTTACCGTAACAGGAAACCCAACAGTTGCTTTGATCCATAGTATTCAGTGTCTTGCACAATTTCATGATATGTTTAGAGTTTCATTAACTGAAACAGCTATTGTACTCGCTCTAATGCATATTTATACACTGCATATCAATAAATGAAAATTACTAAAAGTTAAATTAGAGACTGCCCCATCAGTTTAAAAAATAAAATTATATTAGTATAAATGTAACATTGATCTTTCCCTGACTACCATGCGGAAAAAAATGATAAAATCCAAGCAAAAACTGTGCATGGATTTTAAGAAAATGAATAGGTTAACTTTAAAGTATTCATTACAAAGCTTTGACAGCAGGACTAATAAGAGATGGAAGAATGACTTTGCTGTATTAAAATGACCCGTCAGAACGACTTTGTTTCAAATATGATTTAATTGTCTGTCTTCTGACAGGCACATTTATCAATAGCTTAATGGTCAATCAGAAGTTGGCAGGGTGAGAGCAGTCATTCTTTCCCTATGTTCCTGTTAGTTATACTGTATCAAGAAATCTTTGTCTAATGCATAAAAAGCTGTAACATGACTGTAACTGATTCAGAATTTTAGACAAAGTGTACTATTTAGTATAGCCAGAAAGCAAAAAAAAAAAAAAAAAAAAAACAACAAAGATAAAAAGTGCTAAAATTCAAACTCCTTTCTTTTCTCCTTATTCTGGCTCTGCACAGCAGTGAGTTGTAAGGTGCATGTGTACTTTCCATTCCATAGAGAGAGAGAGAGAAACTGAGTTATTTTACCTGATAAAGCAAAAAAAAGATATTGGTTGAATGGTAACTTTAGGAAATCCATTCACCAGCAGCCTTGAGAATATTTTCTCCAAACTGAATGGTCCGCTCAGGCGTAAAAAAAAGAAAAGTTGTTTTGCCAGCTTCATTAGTGTTCACCTAATTAGCTGTAAACCTGATGGATTTCTGACATCTTTAATGATTGGCGATGACAGGCTCCGTGCAGTGTCATCTAGCAGAATTAGGTTTGTAGCTAGTCTGATGTAATCAAGTTGATATTACACAGTCCTGGTTGCCTTTAGTTGTGCATTAACTCAATTTTCTGCTGCAGGTGACAAATGGGCTTTGGTACCTGGATAATCATGTCATAGAAATTAGAACCCTTATAGTTTGGTGTTGAATAAGAACAGTAACAGCTCCATCTCAGCAGCTTTCTGCTTATAGAAGCAGGTGGACACATTCATTACATCTAGCTCAAGTGTTAACTGTGACTCAGAGAAACTTATGGCTGCCTTCTGATGCAAAAATCCTGAAAATGATACACTTGCACTTCTAATACTGTTGTTTACTGGGGAGGCTTTGAATTGTGTGGGAGCATGAATGTGCTATATACAAGTGTGTGTATACGTAGCTATAGTTGCAATCAACACATATATAACAATATGCAATACTTTTGTTTTATTAATTATCAAAGTGATTTTGCTATCCAAGCAAAGCCATTTATGCATAACTTCATAGGAATATTTGTTTATTTCCTGCTAGTAGGCTGATTTGCAGAAATGAGCAAGACAGCATGGGTATGTTTTACATATAATGAGCATTTTACATGTAATACAATTGTTAATGCTCTTAAATTTAAAATGCATTTTACAAAGCAATACTTTTATCTAAGATCTTTTTAACAGAACAAAAAAGTGAAGCAGCATAAAATAAAATATGCACTCTGTTCAGTTTGTACCAGTGACATTAGTAAGCAGAATTGAAAAAGGTTGATAGTTGACTTGAATAGCAGGTTTGTTAAATCAATCAAATACAATTTTGGTATTCTGGATGGTACTAAAACTGGGATAGACCTCCATTTCAATTACGTATTGCAGGTATCGTACTATTGCTGTGTTTTCATTTCTTCAGTGTGTAAGTCTGAGGGGCAAGATATGTTTTATCTCTGATCTGCATGGAGACAAATTGACAGAGACGCACACAGTTTTATGTGGCTGTGAGTGTGTGTGTGTGTGTGTGTAATGTATCATTTATGTGTATAGCTGTGTATATAATGTGTGTGTATGTGCTATTTGATTTACATGCACACACAAAGAGAAAGAGAGGAATATATAGAGTGTGTATATGTGTTTAAATATATTTGACCTGTTTGTTTCGCAACACACACACACACACACACACACACACACACACACACACAGTTTGCAGCTACAGAAATGCACAGCTAATTTTCGTGGAGGAGATTGTGTGTTATTACGTTAAGGAAATTACTTGTCCCGAGAATAGTACTGTTAGATGTATGTAAAGAAACACACAAGCACTGAATATTAATAAGCCTATATTGTCATGCTTTAAAGTTTGTCTTAAATGTCCAGCTGGAAAACGATAGTTTTTGTAATCCATTGCTGTGGGTCCCATTATTTTGATGTATGTCATTTATAGGATTACTGCTCTGTTGGGCCACAGCTGAGTGTATGCCAAATATTTTGTTGTTTATTTTAACTTTTGCTTTGAGCACTGTCTTGTGTGTGTGTAGTAGTTGATAACTCGTGTAACGAAAGTTGTTTTATGAACTGGTTCATAAGCATACCTTTCAAATGCTATGATTTAGACATATCATTCTGATTTTTGCCCTCAGGTTTATTCTTGCTTCTCCTAACTTTACTGAATTTCTTCATGAACATCTTTAAGAGTGTGCATGTTATTAAACAACTGAGCTAAGTTCATGTAAATATTTTATTACGTTTAGTCAGTGAGGTCTAGCATCAAAAGTCTACTATAAAAAAATCTTAAAACTGCTGCTCTTTCTTTTCCCTATGTTATGATTTCAGAAGGGAAGGACTATTATTCTTTTAACGTCTGGAGGTTGAGGCATGTTCACAAGTCTGATTCTGATTATTTTTACATGTATTTGTTTTGTTTTGTTAAAATGAGCATAGCAATTATTGACTGTAGCTGCACTGGGGAAAGCTGACGTGACAAGGCCAAGTAGCCAGGCTACAGTAGTTTCTAAGTTTGTCGTTGTCTTGCTATAAGTATGGGATGCATTGTGGAAGTACTGTTTTTTTTTTTTTTTTTTTTTCTGAGTACTTATTGGAGTGTGACCAATGTAGGTGTTGACTGAAGCACACAGTATTTCTTTGTTGATCCAGTTAAAGAAGATCATGGCCCTTGCATGCTGTTGTTATTCTCATGGATCCCCAATGGCTTTTTTTCCCTTAGCTAACATCACCATTTTTTTTTGTTTAAGGACATACAGTGGATTTTGTCGGAAATTGCAGTGTTAATTAAGCAAACATAAGTTAGTGTTGCATGCTATAATGTAGTACTTATTTCCACTTTACTGTATTACATATGTTTGCACATTGGTAGTTTTGTGTGTGCGAGTCTGTTGCAAAGTCTGTTTTTTTTTTTTTTTTAGTCAGTTGCTCGCATAAAGATACCACCTGAGTAATAGTTAGTTAGGAACATTACTCAAAACATTTTGTTCTTAGTTTCAAAGGTACTACATTAATGTATGGAAATGTTTCACAGAGGAATATTTACCTCCCCCCACCACCTATTTTCTACCAGTATATTCAGCTAACCTGTAATATCGTAATGGAGTTTTAACTTCATTGCATTGTATGATCCTGTTCAAAGGGTATTCTAAAAAAGTACTGACAGTTTATATTTCAAAAGTGTTATTGCCTTATCACCCAGTTTATAACAGTTTTGAAAGTGCATGCATTATAATTTGGTTACTTTTGACTATTTTTTCAGGTATAGTAATATGTACAATGAAACGTTTTTTGGGATGTCATTACAGTTGCAGTTTTATGGAAAACCCAGTTAAGCATTCTTCTAAGACATCTGCCAAGTGTTGCTATTGCATCTTTTAGTGTATATTATATTTATTTTTTTTAATATGAAGTTGTTTAATAAATTGCTGTTGCATATTGAAAAGAAGCTGATAAGTCAGGCAGATGGCACATTCTTCAACAAATCATTTATACAAGTAAGGTATCGGGCAGTGATATCACCATGTAATGCAGAAATAAGGCTTAGGTGTTATGTTAGAAATATTGCTGATAAAGCACAGATAATTTAGAGTATAGTGAAATTTCTTGTTTCGATCTGTACTGCTACAGGTGAACTCATAGATTTCACTTTGCAAGTGTCAGTCTAGCTTCCCCAAGTAGAGTTAAGGACATAGTCATTTCTCTAAAAATCTGTGCTACATATTACGTAATAAAATGTTGGAGGTGTTTCCCTGAGTTTTACTGCAATTATTGGTGGTTTGTGAAAAAAAAAGTATATTTAAGCAATTGATTCATGCAGATTTTTACTGTGCCACTTTTTACATGGCTATTCAATTGGATGCTGTAATCTATAACATAGGATAACTGCACTACCGATAAGGAGTGTTACAGAATATTAAATGGAATATCAAGGTTATACTTAATCAGATATTTTTTTCTTTTTTCAAGGTAATATGGGTTTACTGTCTTACATACTGACTAAATAAAATGTAGCCAAGCCTATATAAGTGTCACTGTCCCATGTCAGCGCTGAACAGTGCACATTTTTTAGGGATAACTGTGTTAAAATATATTTTGATAAGCAAGCAGTAAACATACACAAATACATTTTTGACATTTATATAAGGCCATAGGTGCAAGTAGATAAATCAGACTACAGTAAATTGAATAAAGTCATTTAAGTACTTGGACTCCATCTTTTCTGTTGTTGAGTGAAGCTAAATTATGTAATATGGTTAAAACACATAGTAGCATACATGTAGTAAATCATTATAGTTTATTTTTGAGACCTGTGCATGCCTGTGTGCATATGCAAGTAAGTGTGTGTGTGTGGGATGGGCCAGTAAATTATGGGTTACCTTATCTCTTTTGTGATATGATCCATCTGTCTGTATGTCTCTGTGCCTGTATCCATGCATCCATTTGCTGCCAATCTATCTGAATATTTATTTCTCTTTGTCTATCTAGATAACTTTCTATCTGTCTGTATTTGCAGTAGCTAGCAAGGGAGGACCAGGATATAATTTTAGTCATAATTATTTTTTATGTTTTTAATATTGTGTCATCATTATTTCAGAAGTTATGCTGAAAGGCATGCATTAGCTCAGACTAATAAATATTTTAATAAAAATAGAGAATGTTAAATGTTTTTCCTGATACCTACAGTTTTTCTTACTGGAATCAATTAACTTTGGATATGTTATTAAAATACAACTTAGTTGAAAATGTAAGCATCCCAGACATCTGCATCTGTTACACATAGTTGGATGTCATTTTATCACATTTGCCATATGCAGTCAAACTAATGATTTTTCTGAATCACAGCTTGTGGTTTTGGGGATTATATGCCCAGTAGCAGTACTAGCCGAAATACTTAAAGCGCCTCTTCAGAGTAGAGGAAGTCGGTTATGTGTCATTTAACTGTATTGTAAACCAGTGAATTAATTCTATAATCTAACAGCAGATCTCTGATGGATTCTAGTAATTTAAGAGTAGATCTCTGAATGTCTAAATTAAGTAGTTTTAATGTACAATTAATAAAGAATAGAAACTTAATGCTTATGTGGTTTTATAAAAACATTTTATGGGTATGTTAAAATTGAATACCCTAGTCTCCATTGCAGCCGTATTTTAATAAACTTGAATTTTCATCCAGATGACACATTCATGATTTGTTAAGGCTGTTTGGCTGAAGTGGGACAATGTTATTCACAGTTCCTTCTTTCTGGTCACAAAATGACCTTATGTTAAATATATGTAGTTTATGAGCACTCCTCCTTGTATAGTACTGCAGGGGTTTACCTCACTAAAGGAAATTGCCGTTTGCTGTAGTAATCCATCCAAACAGTTTACCTGTAGAATGGTAAGCACACAGAGTTAGTGCAGTACCTTCAAATTATTATTTTCTTCAATTTATTTTTGGACTCTTCAACGGGCAAGCACATACTCCTATGATATTTAAACTCTGAAGTAGTCATAGCTTCAAACTTCTCAACCGCCCAAATTTCCACAGGATGTCCAGATTTTTGCTTCATATTTTATGGTCTGTTCTTCATACAATTTGTGTTTTTTCTGACAAATCAGTATGGATTAAAGTCAGTAAATAGTGACAGTCATATGGATTTCATCCTTCGTATCCAATAGAAAATGCATGTTAATGCAAAACCTGTTATTCTATCAACATTCAAAGTTTATAAGAGCAATATTTAAAAATTGTCCCTATTTTCTGAGGCCTTTATCCCCCCAGTTGTCTTTGTCTAGATTTCTTGCACTGAGATGCTGAGAGGTATGCATTGCCTTCATTTCTGTCATCTGTGGATGGATACTACCAGTTTTCAGTGCCCAAACTGCAGTAGCAAGAATTCAAAATCTACATGTGCTCTTTAAACAGCTGCAGATATGTGAGTTGTAGTCATTTTCTTTTAGCTGTTTAACTTGTATGGTATGGTTTTGTGTACTTTTCACAGAGTGCAGTTGCAGAGGAACAAGCAATATGCATTCATGCTCTGTAAGGTCAAATTCATGCTGAAAATGAACATTGTATCCCCAAAATAGTATTGTTATATCAGTATGATTTCTGCTACATGAATTTAGCAGCTCTCAGACTACAAAATGCTTGGTTTGCTATAGCGGTTATGTAATAAGCTTGATATTCTTATAGTGACACAGTTGGTTACTTGACATTAGGTTTGAACAAGCGATATGCATTCATGCTCTGTAAGGTCAAATTCATGCTGAAAATGACCATTGTATCCCCAAAATAGTATTGTTATATCAGTATGATTTCTGCTACATGAATTTAGCAGCTCTCAGACTACAAAATGCTAGGTTTGCTATAGCGCTTATATAATATGCTTGATAATCTTACAGTGCCACAGTTGGTTACTTGACATTAGTTTTGAGAAATCCACATTTTTTCTTTTTCATGAAAATACCATACTGATATGTTTAATAAATCTCTGCAGTACCTGACTGAATATGCCTTGGTATTACTACACTGACATCTGTTATCTGTTGTGCCTTTTTGTCATAGAGAGAAATTGTTTCTTTATGTGATAAATTTTTGCTTATGTAGTTTAACTTAAATGAAAGGAATCTCTTGCCTTTGTCACATGGGCTTAAGTAGTCAACATATTTGTCTTCTATTGGAAGTGCAGTCCTTCCCAGATCTTCTATATAAAAAAGGCACTTATGTTTCTTTCACACTGTTGCTAAACTACACAATCTGTTCTATCCACCATAAAGGTCTTGACAGTGTTAGAGTGTTGCAGTTTTGTACCAAAGTACAACACACAGAGAGAGAGAACTCCTAAAGACTACATCAAAACTATATTTAAAAACATCTTCTTGGGTGTTCTTTGTAACAACTGCTGTTACTAAGCAGTGTCGATTTTTTACTAAATTATTTCAGAAAACATTCTGTATGCCATTCAGTCTAGGAATAAAATCCAACTGATGAGCATCACTTGGTTTGACACCCTATATTAGGTTAAATACAGTGTTTCATGTAGTATCATTTGATAAATCAGGTTTGATCTCATCTTAATGATTTAGATTTTTGGCTTGAAACATTGAGTTATATGGTAGATTAGGGATTTGCATCAGAACTGGAAACAGCCAGTGTTCTTCTCCTCTAGCTGGACAGATTGATGCACAGATAGTATGACTGATTTCATTTTGACTTTTCAGCTAAATGCAACAGATTACCTTTCTGCAAAGAGGCTGGAAGGTTACAATAGCTGACAGTATCTTGCAAATATGAGACGAATACATCTGTTCACATTCCTTTTTTCTTCTCTGTAGAATAATTAAAAATAGTATGAGATACTTAGTGTTCAATTTCATTAATGTTTTGTATTCTCTTGCAGTAAAAGTGTGTGTGTGTGTGTTTATATGTAGCTATCTCTGTCTCTCTACATATAGCTAGTCAAGTATAAATTATATATAGGTGTGTGTGTGTGTGTGTGTGTGTGTGTGTGTGTGTGTGTATGTGTGTGTGTATATATATATATATATATATATATATATATATATATATATATATATATATATATGATATGTGTTTATGCAATATATATCTACTACACACACTTGTACTTTATCTAACACAGGATTAAGAGCTGTTTCTGCAAGCAGTGAATTTGTGACTGGAACTAGTCCTTGGTAGGATGATAGCCCATTTGAGGTCATATCCACATAATAGAACATACTTACACTGACGAGCAATTTAAGCATCTCTAGTTTGCCTACTTGCCCGCCTTTGAGTTGTGGGAGGACGGCAGAGCCTTTGTCAGATATTTGCACGGTCTAAGGTAGAACAGAGAAGCTTCATATTAAACACTTCCCAGCTATTCAGAGCTATGCTGACCACTGCACTAATGTGATGCCCACTATGTGCACATACATACAGAGTCAGTGTGTTATATATGTGCATGGATGTGTGTATAGCTATAATAAGACTGTATAGATGTGTGTGTATGCATGCATAAATGCACTGACATGTACAATTTAAACATTTTTATATGCATGCACACGTGTATATACATGTGTGCATGCACTTGCATACCTACAGTGTATACATCCTATATACATCCTATATAAGGTCAAGTGCACACAAGCACACATGTCTGTGCACGCGCGCACTGTATACATCCTATATATGGTCAAGTGCACACAAGCACACGTCTGTGCGCACACACACACACACACACACACACACACACAAGTAGTTTGTATTCTACATCACGCGCATGTACGTATATATACACACACACACGCAGTTTGTATTCTACATCACGCGCATGTACATATATACACACACACACACACACACACACACACACACACACACACACACACACACACACTAAACTAAATCACAAAAGAATACACTTGGATCAAGAGGGAAACATTCATTTATTTGAGAAAACAAACTGACAATGTTAAGCAGTAAGCACTTCTGTCTGGTTGTCAGCTTCAGGCATGAACTGTAGTGACATTTTTTTGTCATTTTAGTCTGCATGATTCCATTTATGGCAATACAACAACATATTAAATCATAAAATTCAAAAAATGGGGCAAGTGTGAAAGCAGTTTCTGTAGTAATTTAGCTATGTATCTATATGTGTACATAATGCATATTATGCACGTAACCTTACACCTATGCATGTCTGTGCATTGCATTACAAATGGAGGTACTGTTCATGTACATGTGAAGTCCAAATGATAAACATGAAGTTTTCAAGATAGAGGCAACAAAAACAAGATTCTGCTTTGTGGGAGTCAGTCAAAGGGTACAGAAACAGTCAGATCATATTGTTCAGTACAAAGATTACAAAGCATAGTGACAAATGCCTGTGGGAAATAGCTAATTGTTTAAAGAGAGGAAAGAAAAAAAAGGGAAGGAGAAGAGACTTATTTGACTAGTTCTTATTTCCTCTTTCATTTCACAATACACACAGTGTTAGCGAGGCAAATAATTATACTACCACTTCCTTGTGTCTGTCATCACAGATGCTTTGGTTTCAGTTTTCTGTAAATAGACTTGGTAATAGAGAAAACTATTGTGATTTACATTGATTTGTTGTAAGGGATAGTTATGTCTGGGTACTGTTCTCAAGGATTTGTGGGACTGGGCTTTGTGCCTAATTTTTTTTTCTCTACAAGATCGCTGTGCTGTTGGAGAGCCAGATCTCACCAGGAGCCTCACATAGGCTTGGCAGCACACAGTAAGAGTGGCAGGCATCAGTCATCTGTCTGTGACACAAAGTCTGTTTTTGATGGCAGGGATGATAAAAGGCCTGGGAACTGTGTAGGCCCCTGTAATCAGGACCAGTATACTGACATCCTTCTCAACTTTGACAGCTTCTTCCTTTTCTTTCCTCACCGCCAAGACTGTCTCAAATGATTTTTTTTTCTTTCTCTCTCTTGTTTCATGTAGTTGATCAGTCTCAGATGCTGAGAACTGTTTTTTTTTCTTTTCTGCATGGAGGAGGGTGATGCTTTTGGTTGTGGGTTGGGCAGGTGTGAGAGGAAGTCTGTTTTTTGTACTGTAGGCCTGTTGCTAATTAATGTTCCTCCATAAGATTCTGTCTGAGTTGAGTAATGTTTTTGATCTTTATGCCTGATAACTGCATACTTAATGAGATTTTGAAGCTGTGAGTACAGCTCCCTACAATTATTGACAGATGCCTTTTCTTTGCCATTGGGTTCAGCTTCATAAATCCTCTCACAGTAATGAGGTTCAGAAGTGCCACCCTGCCAGTGAGCTAATGAAAAGGGGGGGGGGAGCTGCTCATGCCTGTCTGATACATTTTTTCCTTCAAATTTATTATGCAGATATCAAAATGCAAGTCCGTTTTCTTAAGCATGGCATGCTTTGTCCTGCTTTTTTCTCTATAAAGTCAAGGGCTGCTTCTGCTGTTTGGATGCATAAAAAGTTATAATACTATTACAGAAATGCATATGTAGACCTTGTTTTATTCTTTTACTTCTGTGGTTCTTAGTGAAAGAGGATTTTTTTTTTAATCTGAAGGGCAGAGCGAAGGGAGAAAATACTGCCTGAGATGTATGTCAGCTTGTCCTAACAGTGCACTTGAAACTCCATAGATTTCATTTTCATAGTTCTGAAACTAAATCCTGGTGGAGAATAGCTGTGCCACGCCAAACAGTCGATTTCCTTTTCAGCAGAGTCATATATCACTGACCCACCCTTCCCTCCTGACAGAATGACATGTGTCATTTATCAAGTAGGCCCTGCCAGACACCAAGGGAGGGAAAAGAGCACAGTTTTTTGCAGTGCTGTCTTTTTCCCTTAGTGCAGAGAATTGCTACAGTGGTGTTTTTGATTTGGAGGGGGTGGAGAGAGAGCGAGAGCGAGGGCATCTGTGTATTGTTCGCTGAGATTGGCAGAGTGACTGAAGAGGTTGTGTTCATTCTTATTATCTTCTTGGTCCCTTGTTCAACCCCTCGAAGCATTTTTTTTTCTGTTTTGGCACTTAGAGATGACGGCCTGACAGGTATCATTCAAGAGGCATCAGCTTGCTGGGGGCTTGTGTAAATGAATCCGGGCGCTTTCAGTTTCACATGATTCAAATGTGCATTATTAAAGATGGATGTTCCTTAAAAAAAGATTGATGATGGATACCAGGCTTATGGTGCCATTTATCATGTTGAATATTATTTAGACTTGCCGTGTAAAGCTGTAACTTGAGAGTTAGACGAGCTGGGATGGAATAGAGGCCTAGATGTGCAAATTTTGATGGATGGCTTTGCTTTCTAGCTGTTTGTTACTAGATACCAGCCGGTCATTACAGGGCTGCTTCACTTTTTCCTTCTTTTTTCAGAAGAGGAACTATTTAAGTAGAATAATGTTAATAATTGTAACATATCCAAAATCCTACTTTTGTATTGAATCTGGCAGCCTGTACAGAAACAGATTTATGTCTGCTGTAGTCAGATCTGAGTGAATTATATAGCAGTGTTTTAAAATGTACAGATCACATTTTTGTAACTGCAAAACCATGTCACATTCAAACAGGTAAAAGTGTTTACAGTCTAAATGCTTTTAGTTTTTCTGTTTGGCAAGAAGACCCAGTATGTGAGGTAACATGACATAAATACCTTAAATTACATTGTGGTTAGCTATCCACAAACAAGTGACCCCTAAGAATAGAGACTCTACATTAGGTGATAATTGCAACTCATAATAAAGGCAAAGGCTTTCAGATTCCCCATTATATTACATCACATCATCACAGGATACTTAACTGATGACACAATGAAAACTGTAGCAGTACATGACTGGATGGTTATTTTTTTGGTTTAGTTAGATGTTCACAAACAAACATTTGAGTACAATAACAGTGTTTGACCCAGAACAGAAGCACTATTTGATGGTGCTACTGGGGATAGATAAAGACTATTAGTAAGTCATCTATTCAAGACTGCTTCCACAGAACAAAGAGGACCTTTGTTGTATAACTTATTCTGAAAGCAGACTGATTCAGATAGCTATATTTTTGATATATATGCAAATTCTGTGATTTTAGAAAGTGCTGGACTTTAGCTGGTTCTACAGTTTTCACAGAGTAGGCCTGTCCTTTTTTAAGTCGTCTACCAGTTTAATGGAAGAGGAATCATTGTGAAGTTGCAGTTAAATTCTAGTCTTGCATATGTTAGAAGTCTTCAAAATTAATCTTGAATAGGGTTAAGTCAGTATGGGTATACAAACATTGTCCAGTTACACTTTGCTGGTTTTGATCTCCAGACTAGACTAATGTATCAGCATATAACAAGGTTAGTGGATTTTTATCAGCAGTTCTTCTCTTAACTGTTTTATACAAGTAGCTTTTTTGGGTAATATCTTCTGATGCACTGTTTGCATATGTTGGAGTACCATTTTTATATAATCTTCTTGAGGTACAGTAGAGATTCTGGGAGAGATGGTAATTGCATAGGGTAGGTGTCCCATCCCCTAAATAACAGCAAACTGGAAGTTGATTTTAATTAGTACAGGGGTGCAAGGGGCTTAGCCGTTAATTGTGATACGAGTTTTTTTGCCTCAACAAAAATATTTTTTTAGTTACATTTTCTCATTGTGATAGTCTTTGCTCTGTTATTGTGGGAATTAATTGAATTTCAATGTGTTTGTCTTGTAAAGTTGGCCTTTTTTTGGTTTTGTTTGACTGACCTAGTCCTTTTTCAACCACTCCTCTGTGATGTAATAACAAGGAAAAAAATGTTAACCAGATGCACAGGGAACGAAGCAGAAGGAACAGAACAAAACATTTACATACAAAAGTATTTACAGACCTCTTTTTAAGGCATCATGAGGGATTTGCAAGTTATTTCTAAAAAAAAAAAAAATCAGCACTTACTATAAGTTGATAAACCTTTGTAGTATAATGAAGCTAGATGCTGTAGATATAGACATGCAGTTCACTGTCAGTACTGCTTTGTATTATGTCTTAAGTGAGGGTCAGTTTGTGCTATGAAATCTTTAGTTTACAAAAGCAGATCTTTTCAATGTCATCTTATTAATGGTAGCAAGTAGAAATAAAATAAAGAAAAGGTACTGCTTGAAAGCAGACATGCAATGGACCTAGGCATTAGAAATACTGCTTGAAAGGGACTGCACAGATAACGTGTAACACACCTTGGCCTCTAAGGGCTTTTCTGTGGATGTGCTGAACACACATACTCTGAGCAGGATGCATCACATTCTGAGCATCTTCTCTATGCTGCAAAAATCTAGCAGTTATATTGCTCAGGAGGAGGAGTGCATGTGTTTTTTTTTTTTTGCATTCTTCATTATGGTTAGAAGCCTAGTTAAACATTTTGCCATTCTAAGTGTCTATCTCAGTGGTAGGTTACGCATTTCTTATCTTACTTGATAGAGCTGCTGTTTCTACTTTCTCATGTTAATTTTTTATTAATATATTTTCTTATTCCTGTTTTTCAGTGCTATGCATATAATGATTTGATTATTATACAAAAGATAATTATGAAAATGAGCCTTGCGTCTTTTTGATCAGTATATTATGTCTATGGTTATTCTGTTCAGTGAAGGATGTATATCTATGGCAGTTAACTATATGAGTTAGTGAGCAATGTTTTATTTTTCCATTTACGCCTCCTGTATTTTTCTCCTTTCTACGCAGATTAAACATATTCTTTTCTTTTATGTCTCATTGATAACCTTGAATGCAATGTCGTCACTGCTGATGGTGAGGAGGAGGAGGTGGATGAAGCACATTTCACATCCTTTCATGCCACATAGTGACATGGGCAAACTCCATGGTCTCAAAACCATCTACCTTTTACCTATCGCTATTCTTAAGAAGTCATACCTTGAAATATTCATGATTGGGTCACTGAACAATAGTAGTAAACAACATACAGTTTAACTTTTTCCCAATTTGGTGTTCACCATCAAATTGTCAGCATATTTAGGATTTCACCAATGTACAAGCTTATCCACAGTCTGATTGTAAACTATGGAGCAAGGAGTGACAGTGTGTCCTTGACAGTGTCATTTTTGAAGCAATGGTGCTAACACAACAACATAACCATGCTTTTCCTGTGACCCCTAGGAAATATGTGGGTATTCTCTGGAAGTAATTAAAACTGTTTTAAAATATAGTGATGTATATAGCCAGCATATCTGTGTGCAGTATGTAGAGGACAACTAGGCAGATAACAGGGAAAAAACACTCGAGTTTCACACTCTTTTAGGAGCATTAGCTTGACGGTGCTAAGTTGTGACCCACAGGAAAAAAAAAAAGAACAGAACCAGCATGTGTTCTCTGTAAGATGATGCCATGTGTCTCGTGGGAAAAGACTACTAAGTAAATCTGGAAGGAAAAAATGGATATTGCAAACCAGAAGGCCTAAATAAAGGGTTTCTGCAGGAAAGCAGTAGTAATGAACCCAAATTATTTAGGAGAATATATCTATACTACATATAATTTTGAACTGTATGCAGATCTCCAATAAATAGTCTAGGATGATCCAGTTTTAGTGAGCACTACATTGTATCAAAGAACATTCACATAGTAGTCAAGCAGTCCATGTATAAGCAGTGGAAACAAATGTGTCCATGTGTCAGCTGTAGCCTCCGCAAGTTGTTTTGGGAGACAGTTTGGTACTGTTATAATACTGCTTGAAGCTGAAGTGGTCCAGATTGTTTAATCGGGAGCTGCATTTGTTTCTAATGATGCTTGGAATTTCATTTTCTGATGTGGTTATGTTGTTGTTCATAATTTGGCATCTTGCTGGTGTCATTTGTGGTAACAATTTTCTCAAAGCTATTGCCTTCTGATGCCTTTATTTTTACTATAGAGACCTTCTTCCATGAGAGCAGCAATTGCATTGTATGTTGAATGAATACCATTAATGAATTCCCTAGACCATAAGCTGCAATGAAGTGATTGCAGGTGGTGATTTACTTCATTGTAAAAGCATATGACATCAATTTACAATCTTTCTTTGTTATTGATTGTGGCAATGTGGCAAGTTTGTACAAGACATTTAGATGAATACTTATATATATGAGTGACCTTAAGTTTGGGAACAAAAATCTATGGTTTCTAATTATTACATGGTGTGACACTGTTTTTCTGAAGATTTACACAGAAATGGTATTGAATCTCAAGATATATCTTGTTCTGTTTCATAGTTGCATGTGTTTAGAGCAAGGTGCAGCAGTTTGCATCAGAAAAAAGTGCTAAAGTTGGGTGAAGCTTTGTGATACAAGTCAGACGGACATGTACTATGGGAAATATTTTAGCACACCTTGACCTCAGTGAAGTCTAAGTTTATCACTCTACGTACTGGCTGAAAAGGAATTCAAGCATCAAACATAACATGGATTAAAACCTAAAACATATAAGCACAAGACAGTGAGGCAAAACAATTGCCTAAAGCCAGACCATGTAAGTAATATATTAATTAAACAGATTAACAAATTAATTTATCTAGAATGTCTGTAGAATAATGTGTTGTTGCTAAAGATGCCTTATGCATATTAATTGTATATGCCATGTCTTGTACAGTTAAGTGAAAAACAATGTTTCCATGTCCAAAGTGTCATTCCGATGAATTTTTTGAAATGGGCATGCCTGTGGGTTGTGGGTCATGTTGTAGTTGACCATGCATCTCAGTGTCCCTGATAGTGCTCATCCCAAGCAACACCGTAATCCAAAAAAAATACTCTTTTTTTTTTTTTCCCTTGTGGTTTTCAGACATGAGATAATCATGCTGTGGTTCGCAGATCTTTCACACTGTTAAGGTGGTCCACTCACTCTGATTATTTTAAGATTTGTGAGGGCTGATTTTTTAATTATATATTATAACTCCGACAGCTCACTACAGCGAGAAAAGGGGAAAAAATATGCAAAAAATTTATACGCACTTCTTATGTTCATTGATATTCCAGAGTTTCGATGTTTCTGGCTCAATGTTGTCCATGTTAATTACTTTAGATAAACCAGGGAAAGGAAGCCAACAAACTACTGAAACACAAAAATTAAGTCAGCAGCACCAAGACCCACCACAGAAAGTTACAGGAATCAAAAAAATATAAAACAAAACAATTTATTGAAGCGCTTTTCGTTGCTTGTAATGTAGCAACGTCTTCAGAAAAGATACACAGTTTCAAACAGTAGTTTATAATTAATTGAGACATATCATGTGATGACCACACCTCTCAGTGAGTCAAATTCTTAAAGAAACATTTGCTAAAAAAACACATGTATTCATGAAACCTGAATACAAGAGCTGCAAATTTGTCAGTTTAAAAGTATCATTAAAACTGTTATAAATAATTATACAGAAGGCATAAAACTGTTAGACTCAAACAATAACAAGGTTAGACTAAGCTTCAAAGTTACAGAATAATCAACCGGGTATACCTCTCAAAAATATTATAGAGCTAGAGTGATAGAATTAAGTTCCATCAAAGTACCAGTTACCGTCTCAAACTTCTTAGTTTTAGAAGACAGGCAATGTTACAAGCATCATTTAAACCTGATACAATGAATGCATTCAAACGGATCTGCCATTCCAACTTGTGTTCCTCTAAAAGTAAATTCAGTGGGCCACCTCTCAAATTAGCTTGAACTTGATCTATAGCTTTGAAAGTAAATTTGTGGCCCTCATTATTTGCTATATGTCTTGCTAGTGGGTTGTCAATTTTATTAACTGAAATGGCATAGGTGTGTTCGTAAACCCTGTCTCGCAGTCTACGTTCAGTCTTCTCCACGTAGAATGCGGGACAGCAGACACATCTTGCTATGTAAACAACCAATCTGTATAATTATTTATAACAGTTTTAATGATACTTTTAAACTGACAAATTTGCAGCTCTTGTATTCAGGTTTCATGAATACATGTGTTTTTTTAGCAAATGTCTCTTTAAGAATTTGACTCACTGAGAGGTGTGGTCATCACATGATATGTCTCAATTAATTATAAACTACTGTTTGAAACTGTATCTTTTCTGAAGAAGTTGCTACATTACAAGCAACGAAAAGCGCTTCAATAAATTGTTTTGTTTTATATTTTTTTGATTCCTGTAACCTTCTGTGGTGGGTCTTGGTGCTGCTGACTTAATTTTTGTGTTTCACATGTTAATTACGTTGCCACTCGACAAGTTAAGGTAGACCCATGGTGAGATCTAGTTAGAACTCATTCTGAAATGTTACTTGTGCTAAATTGGATTGCTGTGCCAATAAAGGATGCAAGACTTGTGTAGCTAGTCTATAGGAGTGCAAACAAAATTAAAAAAGATAATATGAAAAAAAAAATTGGATTCTCAAAACCAGTATTGCACACTTATTGCTGATAGCAATCTCTCAAGGAATGCTGTCATCTGTGGAAGGCAGAGCATTGCCTAAAGTCTCACTGTCTTCAGTAAACATGCAGCACTGAGTTTGAGCAGCTGGCATTTATTTCTGTTGTATCAGTACTTTTTCAGTTTGAATCCACTTAATTAGCCTCTTGGTTTTAATGTTTTCAACATTTAAAGTAGAAAAAGGAGAGTACACTGAATAAACTGTCAGATTTTCATGTGTGTCTTGAAAAAGAAGATGGAACAGTGGATAACAACTAGGTCCATAAGATCTTTTGGCTGGGTGTTGGGTTTTTAGGGGAAGGAGTAAAGTAAGGTACTAAAAGGGCAGGCACATTTTGCTTTAGAATGCACTAACTCCTGTCACTTGAAGTGTTAGAAGTCCTACTTTGATGCCACAACATTTAATTGTAATTTTTTTGGATCATGATCTCGGTGATCATCTTACAATCCTGACAATTCTACTAGCCCATTCATTTCCCCTATAGAGGTAAGAGCCCTATGACCTGTTAGTTCCTCCACAGGAGGCGTGAGTGGTGCTCTCATCCATCTTGGGGAATTGGAGGGAGGAGGGGGTTACATTATGCCATACTAGCTTCCCTGTGTATGTCCACTGTGCCCTAATGGAGTGTAATGGACATACACAGGAGCATGTTTCCATCCTTTGTGAAAGGTGCCATTTCAATAGCCGTGTCTCCCTTGAAAACAAAAAAAAAATACCTCTGGTGCTCCTTGGTCTCCACTAGCAATTCTACATGGAACCTGCACCCTGGATATGTACTGTTCAACTCTCCCTCAGAGGAAAGTAGACACTGCCTCTTCACCCCACTTCCTAACCAATGCTTGTAAGTGCTGTCCCTAAATAAACCTAAGCTGACTTTATCACAGTTAGGGCTTTTTGCATCTGTGTCCTGAACCTGGCTGTACAACTTCACACTTGGAGAGCTATTAAATGTTATCAGCTATTAAATGTTATCAACTATATATTTTTTATACATGTATGAATGCAGTACGTAACACACAAATGCATATTTTTGAATACTAAACTCTGTGATTATCTACGTGGCCAATGATAATGGGATTTCCTATCTATGGGACTGGATTTGGTGGCCTTTTCTCATCTATAACTTAATGTTTAGAGCAGTCAGTGATTTAGAGAGTATGACTATGGCATGTCCTTCCAAAAGTTTCTAATTAATACAACAGTTTACTTTGGTGCTGACTCATTGATGTTATCTTTCCCTTTTCAACTCTTTCTTTGACTAAATGTAAAGACACACATTTTGCACTTGCTCTACATAGGGATTTGTGTGTCTTTATCTGTCTCTCTGTATATAATATTTAGATATATGGTTACACACACACACACACACACACACACACACACACACACATGCACATACATGTATTTACATTTTAAAATGTAAGAAGAAAAATCTAAAAATATTTAACTGCTAATTATTTTGTTGTGGGACTGAGTAAATGTTGCTGATGTGCTCTTCTGTTATGGGGTCATGTGGTTTTGTGTTAGGGTTATTTGAGCTGTTTATAATAAAGGAAACACAATTTGGTTCTCTGTCTTATGGATATTGAGATGGCCCCTCTTTTTCCTGGGCCAGTAATCAAGGAGCCTCAGTCCTCACCACTGATACTGGTGAGAGGTGGTCACTAAAAACAGGAATAGATTTGCACAGTATTTCAAATGCAACTATCTGCATCAAACATAATTTCCCCCAAGAACACATGTAACAAGCTGCACTGGGACTGGATTCTCTCCACATCCCAAACAAGACCTGTCTTGGAGCACTGTGTCCCATTTCCAAGTATCTGACACACAGTTGAATATCTGATTTTTCAAACACACACAGACACAGACACACAGGCACACACATGCACACATCTGGGAAAGACCAGCTGTGTCCCCCCCCTCTCCAGACCAAAAGGAAGATTGCTGCCACCAGCCAGATACTCTAATGCTCTTGCCAAGGATAACCAATTATACTGTGTCAGATTAATACTGATTTAAATGGTAGAGTGTGAACAAAGCACTATAGCTTATCAGAGTGCCCACAGTGTCACTAAAATAAGCACAAGTACTCTTAAGATGTTAAAAGTATTCTCTAAAAGACCAGCCACAATGAAAAGATGTAAATTATGCAAGGACTGGCTATTAATATTCCAAAACGTGCACGCTGATTGGCCAGCCCAACCAGAATGCCCGTTGTAAATCCCAGAATATACCAAGACAAAAGGTCCAGTCACCCAGAGTTCTTTCAGTTCGTATATTCTATAACATTTATTTTTTTTCAATAAAAACTAAAAAAAATGTAAAGTCCAGACTCCGGACATACCAGAGAGGCAGCATGGAGAAAATACAAAGAAAATTATGTACGTTATTTAAAACTAAAGATACATACCTGATTTTCTTTGCATTTCCTCCATTCTGTCTCTCTCCTATCCCAAAAGTAGCACAAACTTTTTTTTTTTTTTTTTTTAATTAAAAAAAAAAAAAAAAGAAAAGAAAATGGAGCAACGGAAACTTTCTTTTCTCCACTACTTCCTTTACAAAGCATTGATGTACTGGGTATGCATGGGAACAGAAGTCCCATATGCATGCGCAGTACATCAAAACAAGGCAGCGGGATACCACCAGCCATGGAAGAACAGTATGGCGCAATTATACAAAAGATATTATTTAAGAAAAGTAAGTATTTTTTTCTTAAATAATGTCATGGTATAATAGCAACAACCAACTCCGTGGTTGTGGTATATTGAAATGTACCCATGGATGGCTTTATTTAATCACTCGGGCTTCGTCCTCATGATTAAACCACACCAACCATGGGTAAATCTTCAATATACCACACCTCATCATCAGTTATTGCTTAAATATTTAATAATGGATAATAAAATAGAAAACAGGAGAATACTTGATATTTAGTTACAGTAAACAATAGAGTGTCAGTCACAGGAAATATAAAAATAACACAGTTAGATAGAATCTCACAGATACAGAAAAAGAAGTAATACTAACCTAATCTCACTGTACTTTTCCTAACTGAACTAAAGAGAAACTGTCCCTAGTTAACTCACTTAGTATCACAAGGCAAGATGTACTTCTGAGATGCTCACTTCCACCAAGCAAGATGAGATACTATACACTAACTCAACTGTACAACTAACAACAACTGAACTGTGGTAACTGACATATACATTTTTTTATATCAGGTTTCGAAGAAAACAAAAACAAGCAACAAACTGCTGCTGCCAGAGTTTTGTCCTTCAGCTGGTTATAGAATGACATCACATCTAGTCACGAGACTTGGGCACAATTCACCTTCAGAACTCTGTTAAGATTCTGTTTCAGCATTTCTAACACGAGCAACTTCCACAAATCCACCTCCAGTACAAGCATCTGTACAAATCAATGTGACAGTCAAATGACACAAGACTATCTACAAAACTTCAGCCAGCCATGCTGGTGTATACCACACATGCACTGTCACACTACTCCTGGTACAGCTGGCAATACCTCACAAAATCACATCACTCCCCTCCTCTTGAAGACTCAAGCTAGTTTTCCAAGTGACCCTGGAAAAATGCTGCTTGAGAGAAAAAGGCCTGCCTGGGATCACATTAACCTATACCTGTCTTGAGAATCCATCTGCATTGATATTGGTGTAATCTGGACTGGCTAACACAGGGGGTCCTCCCAAAGCCTCTTTAAGCTTTTGGAATACCTGCTTTCTGGCTGGGGTCCGCACTACCTTATCTGTCCTGTTTTCCCTTGTTAGGTCTATGAGCAGTGCAGCTGTTGTACTAATAATTGAGAACAAACTTTCTGTAGTACCCTGCTGTCACCAGGAATGCCCTCACCTGCTTTTTGGTAACAGGGGCAGGCCACACATGAATAGCTTCCAC
Organism: Protopterus annectens; assembly: GCF_019279795.1. NCBI lineage: Eukaryota > Metazoa > Chordata > Ceratodontiformes > Protopteridae > Protopterus > Protopterus annectens. The sequence continues at coordinate 62,356,780 of NC_056742.1, read as the reverse complement.
TTTGGCAGGTTCTGGCTTAATCTTACAGCTCCCTACTCTGTACTACAAGTAAGAGACCTCTGCCATACCCACCTGACACTTTCTGGGCTTAATGGTCAACCTTGCACTTTGCAGTCTGTCCAGGACCTCCCTGACATGCTGAGACTTCATAATGTTAACAGTTTGTGCCCCTGCCTCCTGCTAAGCAGGTTTACTGTGTAATTAATTTCACTGACATTCCTTACCACTTCGAAGGGTCCCTCCCAAGCTGTCTGCAGCTTACTGTGTCTGACAGGAGTGAGCACCATAAGAGTCCCTCCCAGGCTGTCTGCAGCTTACTGTGTCTGACAGGAGTGAGCACCATACCCTTTTGCCCACAGCGTACTCTCGGGCTTGAGCCTTCCTGTCATTGCCAAACCTTTTTCCTGCTGTTGGCTGCTGCCAGGTTCTCCTGGGACAAAACCATGAGCTCCCTAAGCATTGTCATGAGGTTTAGGACATATGCCACAGCAGATTCCTTGTGTCATTCACACACACCCTCCCACTTATCACAAATCAAACCTAAAGACCCCCCTCACCATATGCCAGCATAGTAATTCAAAGGGTGAAAAACCTGTGAATTCCTGGGGTACCTCTCTTTATGCAAACAGTAGATGGGGCAAATATTTTCCCACTCTCTCATAAACTGGTCTGCAAATGCCTGTAGCATGGTCTTTAGTGCACAGTTTAACCTCTCCACAAGGCCATTAGTCTGGTGTTGGTTTGTAGGAGATGGTCTTTAGGTGCTTCACCCCACAACACTTCCACAGACAAGCTAGCAGGTCTGACAAGTGGCACCTCTGTCAGTTAGTATTTCTCTCAGGAAACCTATCCTGCTGAAAAATCTCTAACAAAGCATTTGCCACCTTCTCTGCCTCGATGGAGAACAGAGCCATTGCCTCAGGGTATCTGGTAGCATAATCTCACCAGGATATACTTCTTCCCTTTGGAACTTTGGGTACTCAGAGGCACCACAATATCCGTAGCTACCATCTGAAATGGATCCTCAATCACAGGCAAAAGCACCAGTGCAGCTTTGGCCTTGTCTCCTGCCTTGCCTACCTTTTGACATTGCTCACAGGTCCCGCAGTACCCTGTTACATCCCTCGCAATCCCTTGCAATCCCAGGCCAATACACATGCATAATACAAATCCTGGTATGCTTCATACCCATATGACTTGCAAAAGAAATGTCATGGGCTATGGCTTGCAGTGCCAGCTGGTAGGATCTGGCAGTACCAACTGCTATATTACCTCAGTCTGTAGCCCTCTTTCAGGGGTTCACTCTCTGTACAGTAACCCTTTATTCTAGTATACAGACACCTCTTTTTCTTGAGCATCAGATGTCTCCTTAGCTACCTCCCTCAAGCTTCGTAAAGTAGGATCCGAAAGTTGAGTTGTCTCAACTCTGTCTTTGTAACCATTTCCAGCTCCCCATCCTCAAGAAGCCTAGTATCTTCTGACAGTGGCGCCTCACTGTCAACCTGGGTACTACCACTAACCTCTGTCCTTGCAGTCGCCTTGTCCACGGGAACATCAGTACCTACCAGCAGCTGTGGTTCACTTTCAGGCTCACTGCTACAAGGTAGCTGCCTCCCTGAAATGACCACATCACCAGCCCCAGCTTCAGACATGGGGTCTGTCTGGGTTCCCCCCCAAGCCTACCAGACCTACTGCCTACCTCCAAGCCTGACTGCATGCACACAAGGTACTACATTATCAAAATCATTCCCTATTAAGACATCTGCAGGAATATCCTCAAACACACCTATATGTTTGTTCCCTTTTCCATCCTCCCAGTCAAGGTGAACCCTGGCCAAAGGTTTTTGGAATGAGGTCCCTCCTAAAGTTCTAACTGGTGTGGACTGCCCAAGCAAGTAATGCTCTAATTTAACCACTGCAGACTTCACAATGGTTATATCACAGACTGTGTCTGTCTTAGCAGTCTTCCATCCACTAAGGATACAAACTCCAGTGATAGTTTGGTACCTCTGTTGTCTCCAGACAACTTATTACTGGCACGCTGTTATTCTCACCTGCTTGCTTCCTCACCTTTTGTTCCCCACTTTGCTTCAGTGGATATTTGTATGCTACATGGCCCCTCTAGTTACATTTAAAACATTTAACCATTGATCCTGGCTGCATACCTGAAGTAGTGGCTTCCCCTGTTACTGGTAGACCCTGTTGGGATGATTTAGGCTGTCTACCATGGGTTCCCTTGTATCTCTGTGCAGCACTGGGTATCCCCTTCTTGAACAGTAATGCCATGTTTGCTAAGTAGAGATTCCCTTTTCTCCCCAGCTTATCTGCAGAGTTACATTCGTGGTCTGCCAACCAGATTTTCATGTCCTCAAAGTGTTAAGGGCTTGTTCCCTTACCAATAGGTCTGCAAGCCTTTCAAAAGTGGTGACTTGACACCCACTCACCCACCTATGAAAGTAAGTGCTTAACTCAACAATATAATCACACACACTTTCATCTGCCTTGTGTCTGTGCTCACAAAACTTTTTTTTTTCTGTAAGCTTCAGGTGTTAAATTAAAACAGTCCAGCAAACATTGTTTTACTTTTTTATAATTTAAACAGTATCAGACCATTTAGAAACAGCAGTTACAACTTTACCATGGAGTAAGACGGTCAGGAACCATACCCAGAGCTCTTGGTCAGCATTATTCTGTTTACATACTATGTCAAATATATGAATAAAACTATCAAACGCACCCCCCCTCTGCAAATTGTGGAAGAAATTTACTGACCTTTATTGCTTCTGGGATCTGGTTATTCCTTTCCCCATTACCTCCATGACTCTGATGAAGAGTCAGCATCTCTCTTTCATGCTGACTCTGCTTCTCCCTTTCTTTAGCCTCCAAATGCAGCAGTCTTTTCATCGATCTCCAAATGTTGCAGCCTGTCTTCAGTCTCCAAATGTCTCAGTTTATGCTGACACTGCTTCTCCTTTTCTTCAGCCTCCAATCTCTCTTTGGTCTCCAGTTCAAGTTTGTTTAACTCCAGATGGATGTTTAAGTCCTTTGAGGAAAAGGTAAACTTTCCTGTTTCCAAAGGCTGCGCAGGCCCATCACTAGACTGGCTAGCTCCCTGGTTGCTGGACCATGCTGCAGCTGAGATCAAGACGGAAATCATATCTTCTTTAGTCAGTTGGCATGCACCAATCCTTTGGCTTTGCACACCTTGGCTAACTGGTTCTTTGCCAGCCTGCTATAATCCTCTGCTGACATCTTTGCCTGTCCTCCCTGACTAAACTAACAAAAATAAATAAAATGGTTGTGAAACTGAAACTCTGAATGTTTACCTTGTGGCTGTTGAGATTACACACACCTTCAGCCTACAGGCTACTGAAGTTCAATTAATATCCCACTGCTCTGACACCAATATGTGACAGCTGCTCTTTACCCCAGGCCAGTACTCAAGGAGCCTCAGTCTTTACCACTGACACTGGTGAGAGGCAGTCACCAAAAACAGGAATAGATTTACACAGTATTTGAAATGCAGCTCTCTGCATCAAGCACAATTTCCCCCAAGAGCACACAGGGAACTCGCTGCACTGGGGTTGGACATTCTGTCTCTCCATATCCCAAACAAGACCCACCTTGGAGCACTGTGTTCCAGTTCCAAGTATTTGACACAAACACTTGAATATCTGATTTTACACACACACACACACACACACACACACACACACACACACACACACACACACACACACACACACACACACACACACACACACACACACCTGGGAAAGGCTGGCACATATTCACCAGCTGTGTCCTCTCTCTTCAGACCACAGGATAGATTGCTGCCACCAGCCAGATACTCTAAGGCTCTTACCAAGGGTAACCAATTATACTGTGTCAAATTAATACTGATTTAAATGGTAGTGTGTGAGCAAAGCAGTAAGGTTTATTGGAAAGGCCACAGTGTTACTAAAATAAGCACAATTACTCTCGATATGTTAAAAATATTCCCTAAAAGACCTGCTGCAATGAAAAGGTATAGAAATATATTTTTAATGGATAATAAAATTGAAAGAAGGAGAATACTTAATATTTAGTTACAGTAAACAAGAGTTTTCAGTCACAGGAAATATAAAAATAACACAGTTGGATAGAATCTTACAGATACAGAAAAAGAAATAAAACTTACCTAATATGTCACTGTACTATTCCTAATTGAACTAAAGAGAAACTGCCCCTAGTTATCTCACTTAGTATCACAAGGCAAGATGTACTGCTGAGATGCTCATGTCCACAAGGCAAGATGAGATACTACACACTAACTGAACTGTACATCCAATAACAACAGAACTGTGATAATTGACATAGATTTTTTATATCAAATTCCAAAGAAAAACAAAACAACAAACTGCTGCTGCTGCCAGAGTTCCGTCCTTCAGCTGGTTATAGAATGACAGTATATGTTGTCACCTGACTCTGACACAATTCACCTTCAGAACTCTGTTAAGATTTTTAACATAAGTAACTTTTACAAGTACATGTTCAATACAAGCATCTGTACAAACAATGTGACAGTAAAATGACAAGATTACTTTCAAAACTTCAGCCAGCCATGCTGGCATATGCCATGCATGCACTGTCCCACTTGTTCTGGTACAGCTGGCAATACCTCACAACGTCAACATCTATAACATTTTAAGAAATCAAAGATATGTACAAAAGGTTTGGCTTTTCACTTATGGGCTCTTTTTTAGGCCCAGTGGACTTTCCCAGTAAACAAATGCAATAAATAAACTCCAGCATTAGAAATACATTTCTCTTGATTATGCATATGTACAGTAGCCTCCTCTTTAATTTGGACACTTGTTACTCTTTTACATTCCTCAATATCCTTCACTTATTGTTAAGTACAGATGACCCTCCACAGCAAACCATTCATTATCTACTCCTAGTGTAGTGCTTACTGACGTCATTTAAGACATAGCATATTTTTCCACAAGACTTCCTTGTCCTGTCTTACAAATACTGCTAACTGACTCTAGGACAGTATTTTACTTAAGGAGGAGGATGCTTCTTGCTCCACTACTGATTTATGCAGTTTTGAGCAATTACCAGTAGTAGTCCAAATGTCTGCACGTTTGTTGTGCTGTCATCCCGTCCTGTGTGTACAAAACTGAAAAGCCATGTTTAATAGAGTCAAGAGCAGGCCCCAAATTCTGCACAGAACATACTGAATGCATTTAGTAAGTACCTTGGGGGGGGGGGGGGGTGGCCAGAACTCTTATCCCCAGAATTCATCCCTAACCCTATTTAAGTGTAACTTTGATCAGTGGATGGGAAATGGAAATTCACCCCAGGTCTGGCACCCATGTTTCTTATAGACATAACATCTAGAAACATCCTAACATACCCCCTCCTAATAAATGCCCATAATGTATAGGAATACAACTGAGCTGGATTGCACAGATAGACTTATGAAGGCCCTGGTCGTCATTTGCCTAATGTATACTTATGAACATATGCTGGGAAAATTCTGGGCAGAGAAAAAGAAACATAGGCCAAAATTCATTAATTCACCATGTAACCACTAGGACCTGAAGCCTTTGAATGTTTCAACTCTTCAGATAGTCAGAACAATCCATATGCTAATTTCTGATGGTACCAGATAGTTTTGATCTTCAGATTAGAATTAAGCAGGCTTTGTCTGGGGAGTGTAGAAGACAGAGGAAAAAATAAATCTAATTGTTCTGGTGGTTGTCGTATCTATCCAATGTTTATAATGTATATGGAGGCTGTTTACTAACATTTACTGTTTTGCATACTGAGCAGAATATGAAAACAAGTTCCAGTGGAAATGGGTATAAAAGGTCAAAGCACCTTAGGCCGTAATCAGAGGCCCCTTTCAGGTTTCACTATGAATATTTCAGGGAATAAGAATGGGGTTATCATTTACAAAAAAAAAAAAAACACCCGATGATCCTATTCTACCCTTAGGAGATTCAGTACAGCACTATGCCAAATCGGACCAAGTCATATTAATTTCTCACACATTTGACATTTTAGATATGGTTTACTGCAAATGTTTTATTGCAAACAAAAACATAAAAAATCTTTGTTTTTTTTTTGAATGCATCTGCAAAAAAACACTGCTGATATAGATAGGCAGCCTGATCATTGCACTTCTTGAATGTTCAGACCATTTTGTAATGCCCTTTCTTAATATTTTAATGATAAACTACAAAGTAGGAAGGAAAGTGCTCATCCCTACTTCCTCGTATATAGCAGGACCGTTTTATTCTTTATTCTTGAGGACTTGGCCTCACTGCAACACCTTAACAAAGACTTTTTAAGTCTAGTGAAGCTGCTCATATTTCTTTTATGTTGATGTGTTTACCTTAGCAGTGGATGGTCCTATTTGCCTTGCATTGATTGGGACTGACATTGTAATATCAGGCCATAATATGATTTTGTGGTAATAGTCTGACAGGAGAATTGACAAGGGACAGCTACCACCTGATTTTGCAAAAATCAACTGGATGTACTTTTAGTAAAAGACTGGATAATTTTAAAGTGAGACTATATTAGCAATGTGGATATGGGGGAGAGGGGGGTGCAGCAGAAATGCATGGGACATGCACCGTTGTGAAAATGCAAATAACATTTGATGTTTTGGTTTCCAGGCTTCAAACCAACATGCTATCACCGACACTAATGTACAGTTCTGTTGTAATGCAGTATTTTACAGATGTCACCTTAGCCTGAGTTACATCAATGTCAGAGATATAAGTGACATGGCTAGAGATGATGCAGCCTATTTTTGTGTGAGTGTGTGTGTGTGTGTGTGTGTGGGTGTGGGTGTGGGGGGGGGGGGCAGGAGCACGTGTCTCCACGAAAACATTTTTTTTTTTTTTTTATTATTATTACTTATTCCAGTTCTATCAAATATGGCCACATTATAACGGCTGTGTATTTTTCTAATCCCACTTATCAGTGCTGACTAACAAAAGAGATGTAATTTAGTCATGAAGTCACTGTTTTGCAAAATTTATATTATGGTGAGCAGTCATTTAAACAGTCTTTTAGCATGCAATCTCATCACAGAACCAGGTTTAGGTTTGAGTTAGAGAGAAAGTTATGTTTAGGATTAAGTTATGTTTAGGATTAAGTTTAGGTAATTATTTTGGTTTAGACTTACTGATGGATAAAATTTAGATTTGGATACTTAGTTGTCAAGCATGACATTTTTTGCCTTGTTTGTGTGATGAATGTGTCTCTGAGGAAATGTTTTTTGACTTCCTTATGGATATTTATTCTTGATTATATATATTTTTTAGATTGTTTTCAAAAAGATATATGACAAAGCAATAAAATCACAAATGATACACTAGACTTATTCCAAACAAAACATAATAACTAAAGGAAAATAAGAAAACTATGATTAAAAATAACAACTTAAACTATTCCTTTGTTTTTCTACATGCATATGTATTTCAATGGTGAGAGAGAGAAAAAGTGCAGCAACCTGTTTGCCATTTCCTGTTTTTCTCTGTGTCAAATATGTATTTACTCAGACCTAATGCACTCACTTTACCTTAGGGAAGTATAATTTCAGCTCTAGAAAACATAATCCTCTGTGCATTCTAGGACTACTGTGGTACATTAAGGTAAAGTGGATGGTTTGTGTTATTCTGGGTATCTATGGAAACAGTATTGTCTTGGTATGGTGTAAGAGAGCACTCACTGTAATGTACAAAAAGCCTTGCCGTAGTGGTAGACTGCAAGTGACTTAAAATATATAAAAATACAACAATGGATAGATGGATGGATGTTTATGTAATGCATACAGTTTTGTGTGTAAATATTTTGATCAGTAAATTTAGACAACAGATTTGGGATGAGTTGCAAAGCCATAAGTGCTGGACCTCATTCCTTAATTGTACATTACAAGATTTTTTATTATTTTACAGACTCGACCCATGTATATTTAGTGTATCCCTTTTCCATGACCCCTGCACACCTTACTCATGAGCTGTCACTAACTCTAACCATACACATTGCACGAATAAAACCCTTTCTCTAATACAACCATTATCAAGACAACAATTAATCTTAGATTTGTAGCTGGGGTTTACTGATGTAGTGCTTTTCATAGGTAGGTGCTAGGCTATTGGCCCTAGGGCCTATATAAGCCTAGCCAAACAGTACCCTGGCTTTTGCCACCCAAGAAAATTATTTTCCTATGCCCCTGTCAAGCAGAGCCACAGAAGTGATCCCCGGGGTGAATTTCCTATATCCCATCCAATCATCAAGAATTTTCTTGAAGAGTGCTAATGAGGAGCTTTGTTTGATATAGATAGGTAGTTTGTTCCAGAGTATGGGTAGTTTGTTCCAGAGTATGGGAAGTCTCTGAGACAGGAATCTATCCCTCCAGCATGTTCTGTTTATTGTGATGACAAGGTTTAGGTCCTTGAGCATGTAGCTCAGAGGGATTGGGATTTCTTTACGTGGAGCATGTCCAACAGCTCTGGGTTTGACATAGCTTTGTATGTTAGGCAGAGATCGCCTCTGAGTAGGCGATATGCGACAGAGTAAAGCTGGAGTTTTTTGAGACTGTCTGCATAGGGCATCTGTTTGAGGCCAGTAATCCTCTTTGTGAGGTATTTCTGTGGCCTTTCCAGTTACTGTAGATGTCTTGTGAAGTACATACCAAAAGAGGCGTTGTACTCTATAATGGGTCTAATGAGTGATGAGTAGAAGGGAGCAATGACAACTTTTTTCCTGGATGAGAAACCTTGTGTGATGAGGTGTGCCACGTAGAAGGATTTCCTGACTACTGTGGCGATGTGATTATCAAAGGAGAAACTACTGTCCACCTGTGTCCCAAGGTCTCTTATTACACATTCGGTGTTAAGTAGACTACCACCTATGTGGTAGTTCATGGGTACAGAGTTTTTACCAAAAGGGATGACAATACACTTTTTGGCATTGAGCTTGAGGCCATGGCTTTGACACCAGGCATCTGTCTCAGTGAGGCCCTTTTGTAGGATGTCCACATTGTTAGGAGATTTGATTATGGTTCCTAGTTTGCAGTCATCTGCAAACTTTGTTAGCCAAGACCTTCTGTGTTAGCCTGTACTTCAGAGAAGTAGATACCAAACAGGAGGGACTTAGGACTGAACCCTGTGGTACTTCACTTGTCACTGGTCTGAAGTTGGATGTAGAGTCTGCTACTTTCACAGTGTGTGTTCGGTCAGTGAGCCAGTTGGCAACCCATCTTGTGACATAGGGATTTATACCTAGTTTAGTGAGTTTGTCTATAATTCCAGAGTGGGGGATGATGTCGAAAGCCTTGGCGAGATCTATAGAGGCTGTGTGTACCACCTTACCCTCATCTATAGCTTTGGTGACCACTTCAAAGAAGTCTATCAGGTTTAGGAGACATGAGCTGCCTTTTACAAACCCAAACTGGGTAGGGTCCAGAGTTTGGAGATTACCACTGTCATTGTTTATAAGTTCCATGATGATACACTCCATAGCCTTGCAGACCAGGCTAATGGGGTGGTAGTTCCCGGGTTTTGTAATGACAGAGAACTATTCAATGTTTTGTGAGTCACTTTTGTTACTAATTCAGTGTTCTGTGACTCTCTCTTTTCTCCTACTATTTGAGGTTCTCTCTTTTGAGTATTCAAACTTTCATGAAAGAATCCTATATGTATGTAAACGAGTCCACTTTCTAATCCTGAAATACTGAAATCTCAAATTTCAGTATTTCGAGACTAGACTGTCGAAACCTCATAAACACAACTGCAAGATCACAAATGATAAAAATATCAAAAATAACAAAACAAATAAATATCCAACCCTCCCCCAAAACAACACATAAACAGTACATAACTAAAAAAAGAACACCACTATATGTTTCTGCCCCCCCCCTGCAGCCCCCCCCCTGTGTTTGGAGCTGTGCCTCCCACACCCTCACTACTTATATTTACCGACTCTGAAGTCGCACTAACATGAAAAAAAAAAAAACACAAACCTTCCCTTACTTGCCCTACACTCCCATTGCAGACAGTTGTATTTACACTCACTAATAACACACACGTACAAAAATCATCACATTCGGCACTCACACACACACACACACACACACACACACACACACACACACACACACACACACACACACACACACACTCTCACCTACCTACCCCAACCTATGTCTACAACTCCCAACAACAATTAAACATTAATACATTTTTACCAAAACCCTTAGAAATTGAACACCTCCCTGAATCTCTGTACATAAACAAACATCGGCCGCCATACCACACAACCTTAAAGAGACAGAACATACTCGTATTCGGTTACACACCACAGCAAACCTAACACGATTTCGTGAAACTGAGAATCGACAAAGTGCAGTTTTGAATAACTGCACTTTCGACATTCTGGTCTCGGAATACTGAAGTTCAAGATTTCTGTATTTCGAGATTAGAAAGTGGACTCATATAAACACACATGTATGTGTGCACAGACTATGCATGTAATGTAACTAATGGAATTAGTTGCATTAGTATACATATACATTGGAAGTCTGAAAGACAATGGAGGCAGAATTATTATAGAAAAACAAAGGTTTATGTTGCAGATCTAAAACAAAAAGGGGCAATTTAAAGCTCACTTGACTTTTCTTCAGACATAAAGGAACAGAACTTTAGTTATTTAATTCATAACAGTTTAGTGTCACATAAGCCCCTCTAGTAAAGCAAACTGTTTGAAAATAAGTCCTAACGAAAGGTGCTGTTACTAGCCAGTGATTATAGGGCTCTGCTTGTGGTAATTCTGTAGCACAGTCCATTTTTCACTAGTATTACTAATACCTGTTGCTAAATTTTACTAGTGGCCCTACAATGTTTATAACAGTATGTTCAAATGGCACCTTGATCAATGGGTTTTTAAATGCATGACTGGGTGTAGTTTTCTGACATGCTAAACAAGGAGGACAGCATTTTTTGTTTCATTATGTATAGGTAGTAAATTCTGGGTAGCAATCTTCCCTTAGTTTTATTTATCCCAAAGTGACATCCTAACTATAGACTAGCTTCATTACCATTGCACTATAAAGTTTTTGCACTAGCAAATGATGCATAAGTTCGTTCTATCTTGACAATGTATATAAGAGGTCCTCTTTTAATTCAAAGTAAGAGCAGGAACTGACGAGAGCTTCCTGTTTACATCCCTCCCTGCAATATTGGGTGTATTCTGTGTTGATGTACTTAAGGTATCATCTTCCCATTATGCAGTTTTAAAATTTGGCGATCTTACCTGTAAGTCCACTAACTCAGTCTTAATTCCTTTACTAGTGCGTCTTGAGGTAGAAAGTTTAGATTAATCTGCTAAAAGCACTGCTTCTGCAGCTTTATCTATGTGCAGGTCTAAAAAGGGTAGTTCTAGATTAAAGACATCTTCGGCTTTAATTCCTCTGCCATCTGTATAAGCTTCCTGTAAATCTTCTTTTGCTTTAGGCTTCTCTCCCCGTGTCATGGTGTACCTGGACAACTCCACCTAACTTTATTTTCTGTTCTTCTGTAGCTTACTGTGCTTCTGTAAAGGGTATCTTAGAACAGCATTTATTTTGAGAGTCTGCATTTGCTTGAATATTCTATTTTTCATTAACAAAGATGGGTTTGGAAATCACTATTTTCTGTAATTCACCTTTAGTAGTTGCTGCCATTTCTTTGTTCCATTGGTCCTAATTTCAGTACCCTTCTACTTTTATTTTGGTCTTCTCTGTTCCATGTTAACACTGCTTGTAATCCTCTTTGCAGATGTCTGTCTTGGAAAGATCTGCATCAAAATCAGTACATCAGTTCACATTCAGTTCCTATACTAACACTGTTGTTCTGATATTAGGGTAGCTTTGTGATAAGCCACTGAATTCTTTGTGCTGTCAAACTGTACCTCACTGTATCTGTGGATTCTTCCTCCTTCCACATTTTTCAAAGTGATTTAAAATGAAGGAAATCTTGGCTGAATAACCAAAGCCCCACTTGACCATCTAAAATATCGTCAACTCAGGAATGACACACACAAAAAAAAATCTATTTTACTGGATAAAAAAAGCTTCTACCATAATCTCCTACAAAAACACCAAAACAACCCCCAAAAGTTCTGGGCAGGCTTAAATCAACTACTTCATCCAGGACTTTCTACAACCCCAACCCCGGCTAACCATACCCATAGTTCCCCAGAGACCATAGCTAGCACTTATAATAAATTTTTCACCGAAACAATCCAATCCCTAGCAAATCACCTAACCTCCACAAACTTAAACCACATGCCTAATTTATCCACAAATCACCCTGAATTTAGCCTCCAACCAATATCCACTAGTTTTATCAAAATTCTCCTAAAAAACTAAAACCTTCCACCCTCACTGCTGACCTCCTCCCTGCAGAGTACCTACAAATAGCTGCAGATGCCATTGCATATCCCTTATCAACAGAACCTTATCCGAAAATGCTATCCCCTCCCTCCAGAAAATGTCCCACGTCATCCCACTCCATAAAGGTGGTAGCTCAATAGACATGTCCAACTATAGACCCATTGCCATTCTTTCCCCACTAGCCAAAATAATGGAGAAATGTGTACACAAGCAACTAATACAATACCTTACATAGAATAACTTACTGTCCAACTCCCAGCATGGCTTCAGGCCATACCACAGCACCATCTCAGCCCTCCTTTCCTTTACTAATGCCATAAACAATAACAGAAATGACAATAGGCTAACCTCCGTCCTCCTCCTTTACGTATCAAAAGCCTTTGACATGGTCAACCATGAACTTCTCACTCTTTCTCTAAAATCCATTTCTCTCAACACGCACACTATCCAGTGGTTCCAGTCCTACCTAACTGGTAGACAACAGGCGGTACTATGGCAGGGCAAACTCTCCAGTCAGCTACTTCTCACACTTGGTATCCCTCAAGGCTCCATACTAGGCCCCCTACTCTTCTCTATTTTTTATCAATAATCTTCACACTGCTATCCCTAAAGCTACCTGTATTCAATATGCAGATGATTCCACTCTCATCTGTTCAGCCACCTCCCCATCTGAACTACAAATCTTAACCCAAAATACATTTAACACTATTGAGAACTGGCTCGTCAACCAATGCCTACTACTGAACCCCAATAAAACTAATTGTCTACTCTTCACCCCCACTAGTAGATCTGTCACACTTTCATTCTCTGTTATGTCTAACAATGGCACCACTATCTCCCCAGATCAACACACTAAACTTCTAGGGGTTATCATAGACAGTAATATCAAATTTGACCTACAGGTCAACAAAACCGTACAGACCATCAATAAGAAGCTTGGATCACTGTATAGAAACAAGACATTCTTAACCCCACTGGCTAGGACTGAAATCGCCCAATCACACCTACTCTCTACTCTTTTATATGCCTCATCTGTATTCTAAAACCTCAATAAAACCGAACTAAGTAAGCTGTCCCATAGCTACAACCATATTGCCAGATTCGCCACTGACTCCACCTGTAGAACCCATCATTGCTAGAACCTGAAACAACTAGAATGGCTAGAACTGTCCAGCTTAATTCAATTCAATCAACTCTTAGTAGTGCACAAAGTTCTGTACCACCCTAAAGATACCACCTCTCTTATAAATATTATTAAGCCATATAGCAATCTGAGATCCCTACGGTCAGCTGACAAATTACTGGTCCAAACCCACAAAGCTAATAACTCGGCTGGTGAATCCCTGTTCACCAACTTTGTTGGCAAAACCTGGAATGCCTTGCCAAACTGTATAACCCTACCATCTTCCAAAAGTCTCTTTTAAAAAAAACTTCAAGGAGTATCTCAAATTGAACTGGCTATGACCATGTACCAAGTTATAAAACAATAGCATAGTCAGTAACTATCATAACATCTAACTACATCACTATGCTATGTATCCAATCTTACTTGTAATTGCGTCTGTCCATGAGAACTGTGAGTCCCTACTAGGGAACACTTCTAAACCAATGTACATAAGGTATACTACCACTTTTTATATATCCTAATTTCTTGTGTAACCTTTTGTATGTTTGACTATATGGAGCTTTTCTCCCCGGGACTCTGCTGAAAATGGACATGTATCCAGTCGGACTATCCCAGTAAACAAATGTAAAATAAATAAATAAAAACAAATATGACATCATGAGTCAATTCGGGGGTTCTAGCCCCAACATGTACAATTTTTCCTAAGAAATGTTTTGAATTTCTATTTATGTGAGGGGATATTTCTTCCTAGCAACATGAATCCATACTACACATCCCCTTTTTTAATTGTTGCTGATCTTATGCTTGCATACCAGAGGACCCTTGACAAGGGTACAGCCAAAGTCTACCACAGCTTGAACTTTTCTACCGTCTAGAAATATAACACAATTCACTAGCTTGATTCTCTCACAACCCCCAATAATGCTGAATTACATACATATTCTATTTGTAGTCTTATTTCACTCTATTGGAACAACTTCATTTATAGAATGCATGCCAATTTTCATGTGTCTTCTAGAATTATACTCTTTAGTGATTTTGTAACAGAATTTATCCACGTGAATCCTCCCCTATTTATAAAACAAGTTAACACATTACTTGATTACTTGATACTTTTTATTTCATAGCAGATGGCATATTTCTTATTGCAGCTATAGGCACTGGAGCAGAAACTTTAGTTTTAAATAATGTGCTATTAATTCTATTAAAGTTAATAGCTTGTCAGAGTTTTGGGGATCATTTTGCAACACCCGCTTATTCACAGTTCTAAGCAGTGCTCTTTTGTATCCGTCCACTGCCAGAATTTCTAACATTTTCAGTTTACTGTTACTATCAGGTTTTAACCACATCTTTGAAATTTGTTTTAATTTTATGCATCTGAACTCTCACTGGGATGTCAGCATTAAAGGTCCAGTTATAAACATTTGTGTTTTGCATTTCAGAAGTTATCCCTGCACTAGCTAGCTATGAGTTTTTCCTTAAAACTTGCATAATCTGTGTAATCATCCCTCTTCATGTTCAGATAAGTTTTAGTGCTTGTCAGCTGAGATGAGATTTTTGTCCTTACCAGTCTGTTCCAGTTTTCTTGGATATTGTATCTTTCAACCATCACTGGGTAAGAATCCAGGTCATACTTAATCAACTTTTTTTTTTTAACAGCAGGCTCTTTTTGGGATGGAGGGGCAGAGGGAGTAGTTAGTACTTTAGCCAGTTCAATCAGCTTTTGTTGCATTTGTACCAACTTCTGGTCCATTTCCACCTTGGATTACAGAAGCATTTTCAGCAGTTTCTACAGGTTTGTAGGCAAAAGGTAACACTTCACAAGATGGAAGAACATTTATTTATTTATTTATTTGCAGTTGGTTTACCAGGATAGTCCATTGGGCCCAAAAAAACCCGTTTTCAATGGAGTCCTGGGGAGAAAAGCTCCAAACATTCAAAGTTACAATAGGCTAAACATGATAATTATACAAGAGTAAAAGATTCAAACAAACAATTACAAAGTAGTAGAGGAAACATTACAGCTAATACAAACTATAGAGATGAACCTTTTACAAATAATACAAACTAGCGATGAAGCTTACAGGTGGTACAAACAAGGAAGGAATGTTGCAAAGTAATTAATGAGAAGTCCAGTTACATATCAGGAATCCTACACGTAAGGGGTACAGTGTAGTGTATTCTTGTGGATACCATAATAACACTAAGAGTGTATGAGATAGGAGAAATTCTAAGGGAATATTGCAGGTGTAAATAGGGAAAGGAAAGGAAGATGGAATTACCAGTGTTAGTTATGTGGGGTGGAAGCAAGAGCATTCCCACTGGGATACTAGATATGAATGAAGAGATTTTGTGAAAATAAAATGGTTGGAGGTGATACGAATTGATGGCGGTAGGGAGTTCCAGAGGCATGCTAAACCATGTGATAGAAGATTTTTGCCTGGGGGACGAGTTGGTTTGTAGACTTCTAATAGATTTTGGTTGTTAGACCTTAATACTCTATTGGGTAGGTGCATTTTATAGGTAGAAGACAGGGAGGGACAGAGGGAGGGGTTGAAAATGAGCTTGTGTGCAAGAGTTAGTTGAGTATAGGTGAGATGCTTGGGTAGTTCTAGCCAATGTAGTTGTTGGAGAGAGGAACAGTGGTGGGTGGAGGACTTGTGGCTGGTAGCGAACTTGGCGATTTTGTTGTAGCAGGAGGAGAGTTGTGTTTTCAGAGAGGACTGTATATTAGTTAGAAGTGGTGCTCCATAGAGAAGTGAGGGGATAAGAAAGGAAGTAGAAAGAGTGATTTTAGTAGCAGGTGTAAGGTAGTGTTTTTGCCGATAGAGCATACCTAGTTTTTGATGGTTTTTTTGATATTTAGTTGTAAATGGGAGTTGAATTTGAGCTGGTTATCAATTTGGACACCAAGTAATTTGGTCTCTGAGACCAGTTCCAGAGGTGTGTTGTTTTGACTAGTAATAGAGAATGTGTTACTATAGAAATAGGTGACTTTAGAGGGGGTGAACACCATTAATTTGGTTTTAGAGGCGTTGAGTGCTAGGTGGTTTCTTTTCATCCATTGCTCTGTGGTTAAAAAAGCGTCTTGAGTAAGCTTGAGGAGTGTAGGGATAGATGAGGCTGAGCAGATAATAGTTGAGTCATCTGCGTATTGGATAATGTTTGAGGATGGGATAGAGTTACGGAAATCATTTATGAATATGTTAAAGAGGAGGAGACCTAATATGGAGCCTTGGGGAACTCCGGTTGGGGTATTTAGAAATGAGGAGGTTTCCTTTTTCCATTTTACTGCTTGATATCTATTTGATAGGTAGCTGGAGAACCAGTTTAAAGATGAAGGAGATAGGTTAAGTTTTGAGAGTTTCGTTAAAAGCAGGCTGTGTGATATAGTATCAAAGGCCTTAAAGAGGTCAAGTAGTAGGGTAAAGACAATAAGTCCAGAGTCCCGGGCTTTGTTTACAGTTTCAAGGAAGGAGAGGAGGGCTGTCATAGTGCTGTGACCAGGTCTGAAACCATGTTGTGTGGGAGTTAGTAGGTGATTATCTAAGAGATGTGGTAGGAGTTGAATTTGGATACACTTTTCTAGGAGTTTAGAGATTGGAGACAGGATAGCGATGGGGCGGAAATTAGTCATGCTGTTATTGTTGCCGCCTTTATGTAAAGGTATGATATAGGCCTTTTTCCAGATTTGGGGAACTGTACTTTCCTGGGTAGAGCGGTTGATTAGAATGCTAATGGGGTAGGCAATTGCATCAGCAGCTATGCTAAGAAAGTAAGAAGGGATGTTATCAGGAGCATTAGTGCATGGCTTTAGTTTCTGTAGGAGTTTTTTTATAGTAGAAGTGGGTATGGGTTTTAATGACAATAGTGGGGAGTGTGGAGAGGGGGTGTTGGGGGGAGAAGAAGATGGGGAGGAAGTGAGAGTAGGAGGAGAGGTGGATGGTGGAAAGTTAGTGGATGAGAGTGAGGGAGTGGTAGCAGCGCAGGGTGGAGTGTTGGTATGGGAGGATGGGGGTAGGTTGGAGAATGTGGTGTTGTTAGAGAATGGAGAGGTTATTTTGGAAATAGATTCAATAAAAAATGAGTTAAATTGGGTAGCTAAGTCTGTATCAGGGGCGTTAGGGTCCGGGGTGGGGGTGCCTGGTTTGCTGGGGTTAAGTAGAGTAGAGATACCTTTCCAGAATTTTTGAGGATTTGTTTTGTTACTGTTTTGGAGGATGTAGAAGTAGTTTTGTCGATCAGAGATGATGATCTTTTTTACCTTATTTCTAAGTGTTTTGTATTCATTATGTAGGAGGGGGGGTCTTATTTTCCAGGTAGTGTGCCCAGACTTTATCTCTGAGATGCATGGTTGCTAGTTTGGTAAGCCGAGGGGCAGTATTGATTTTTATTCTCTTTGTCCTTAAGGGAGCGTGAAAGTCAAGCATTTTTAAGAATGTTGAGTTAAAGTGGGCAACTGCGTTATCTAGAGGTAATGTTTTTAGACAATTCCAGTTTATTGTTTTTAGATAGTTAGAAAAGGTTGTTGGGTTAAAGTTTTTTTGGTTACGGACAGTAATGTAATTATGAGTGCAAAGAAGGAGTAAGGGGAGATGATGAGTGAAGGTGGGTATGTGGTCACTAAGAGGGTCGGGAAGAGTACCACTGTCGGAGAAATAATGGGGATGAGAGACTAAAATCCAATCCAGAATACTGCTGCTAGAGGGGTATTTTGAGGGGCATGTAATAGAGTTGATTAGCTGTGAGAAATTATAGAGGTTGATAAGTGGGTTTGTAGGAGACTGAATGGAGGACCAGTTAATATTCATGTCTCCTAAGATTATGGTTTCATTTCTAATGTTATTGGAGAGCCAGGAAAGGATGTCTTCGAGTGTGGAAATATTATCCCCTGGGGGGATGTATAGGGAAGCTATACATATGTGTTTGTGTTTGTTAACTTGAAGTAGTGTTAAGAGAAGTTCAGCATTATTAAATTTAGGAGTAGGTTTGTTATAGGGGGTAACTGACAAGGAGGATGAGTAGAGGAGAGCTACTCCTCCCCCTTTTTTGTGGGACCTGTCTTTTCTAATGATAGAATAGTTTGGTGGAGTTATTTCAGAGTCTTTTATATGGGGTTTTAACCATGTTTCTGAGATGGATAAGATGTCAGGTTTATTATGTATGAGCCAGGCATGGAGGTTTGGGATTTTATTAACTATACTTTGGGAGTTTATAGAAGTTAGTAATATGTTCTTGTCTGTAATGGTTGAGGTGGGGGGGGCTGGGTTAGGATGGATATCACCTGATATTAGAATGGTAATCAGGTGTAGGATTGGGTTAGAGAGGTAATTGGACAGTTTAGATAAAGGATTGGGTTCTGTTGTGATTTTGAAGGATTTGCCAGTTACTATGGGGGTAGATTGTTTATGAGTGGTGATTAGTTTATATGGATAAAGTAGAAGGTTTTTTATAGGAAATAGATGGGGAGAAATTGGGGTGTTGTATGAGAGAGAGGAGGTAAGGTGGTTAGTTACATGGAAGGATTGTGAGTGGTAGGAATTACTGGGCTGGGTGAGGTAATGAAAATATGTTACGTTTCGAAGTAGAAGTAGTAAAAAGGAGATGAATGAGGGTTTTGAGAGCATTTTGAGATGTGGGTAATTAGAGGTGCTAAGTTGATGTTGAAGTAAATGTAGAAATGAGAGAGGTTTATATGTAGAGGATCTGGTAAGTACTTTAAATAGTGCTAAGGAATAGATAGTTGTGTAAGGATTTGCTGGGGATGTAGTATTGAAGTGGGTGTTGAGATAGTAATGTAGTCTAATTGGCTAGGTGAGGAAAACTAGGAGTGGTGAATGAAGGTTAATTAGAGTGGAGTAGGGGATGGGTGTGTCTGGAGTTCTGGAGACTGGACTGGAAATGTTAGTGGGTGTGGTTATGGTGTAATAAAGGTAGAGGTGCTGGGGGCGGGTGGAATTTGGGGGCAGGGTAGGGGAGCAGAGTGAGCCCGCAGGGCGAACGGAGCGGGTAGAAACCAGAAGCAAGGAGGGCAGCAGAGGATCGAGAACCTATCAGTGGAGTGTAGAATTTCAGAAGGGTAAGTAGAGGGGACCTGGAAATAGTAGGTTGTAGTGGGCTGAAATGGTTTTAAGAGAGAGAGAGAGAGAAAAAGAAAAGTTATAGCAAAAAGAAAATACAAGGAGTGAAATATAAGTGGGGTGAGGATGCCATCTAGTGGACAGATGCTGAAGTGCACCTTGGCCCACCAGGGCAAGCTCTGTACTGGGTTGGACTGAAGGGAGAGGGGAGCAAGAGTAAATCAGGGGACTAGATGAGGGAGAATAGCGGAGATCTAGAGATAAGAGGGTTTAGGCTGCTGGCTTTACTGGCAGGGAGCATACAGTACACCTCTCCGGGCTTAAAAACTAAAGTAGTTCAAGGCTTAACAGCAGAGACATACTTCCTTGGATTCTTCTGGGATAAGCTTGCTTTAATTCCGAGAGGGGATGAGGCAGCAGAGTTTGTGATGGTTGCTATAAGCAAATGGCTGAGCTTGAATTAGATTTAGTGTAGGTCTAGGTGTCCAACAGAAATCTTGCAAGTAACACACAATGGTCACCAGCATCAAAAAGAATGTCTTATTAGAAACTCACCAGAGACAAGAGCAGTAATGCCTCAAGGAAACATTAGCAATTCTGTAGAGAAATGTTGCACTAGGCAGCATAGCCATTTTGAGGAATGGTGAATTTGACAGTCCGTGACCAAATTGCCTTTTGCCACACCACTGGCTTAAGTCTGAAAGACACTGGTAGCAGAACATTTCTATGAAAGCAGGTTTATTTTGTAGATACAAGGCAAATAGGTAAAACTGTAACTCACTTGACTTTTCTACAAAAAAAAAAAAAAAAAAAAAGAAACAGTAGCTTACAGTTATTTCCACCGTAAAAGTTAAGTCTCCTATAGCTGTTCAAGTACAACTAGCCATTCTAAGTCAAATCCCATATGCTAGTCCTTCAGCAAACAACAAATCTTTATCTGAATTGGTCCCAGGCCACATCCACCCAAACCCCTTAATTGGCTACTGAACTGCGCAAGTCTTGAGTCTTCTGGTAAAGCCCCTGTTTTACCCATACTGAAACTCCAGCTGAAAAGCTCACTTCCTAGATTGCAGTTTCCAGGCTACTTCTTTTAATACACAGCAGATATGAAGTTCAGTTCTCACTGACTAGCTAAGACTTTCAATTACCTGTTGATCTTAGTATGGGAAATTTTGGGGCACAAGGCCTACTTAAAGATACAGTAGTCATACACAAGATATTATAATGCTTGCATGCCTGCTTATATGAATGTATTATTTTTATATATGTTTGTGTACACATACACCATGGCATGTATTACATTGAAAATTACTAGCAGATAAGTACAACTTGGCTCACTTTGTTCATTTTTGTGTTTAGTTGAAGTTCTGTATTCATAGGTTCATAGGAGGTTAGTAGGCTAATGGCCTTAGAGCCCTTACAATCCTAGCCATATTTATCTCAAGTTGCCCCAATTGTCGGTGGACAGGTGAGTAAAGTTCACAGAGGTAAGGGTCTGTGGTAGTTAATACTTCCTCTGTCCAGGAGGGACATGGGTGCCACCCCAGGTATGAATTTCTGGTTACCCATCCATTGATCTAGGCTGTGTTTGAAGAGGGTCAGAGAGGGGCTCTACATCATGTGAATTGGAAGCTTGTTCCAAAGAAGTGGAAATCTCTGGGAGATGTAGCTCTCTCTCCAACATGTCCTGTGTGTAGCATTTCCATCAGGGCTGGGTCAGAGACTGCCCTGTAAGCCAGGCACAGGTCACCCCTTAGCAACCTGTAGGAGACAGAGTATGAATACAGTGACAGGGCTTTCAGTCTTTCTGTGTAAGACTTGTTTTGTGTACCTTGTAATTTCTTGATGCGAAGCTCTGTGGTCTCTCCAATTGTTGCAGGTGTCTGGTGAGATATATGCAAAAGAGAGCATTGTACTTTACTGGTCTGATGAGGGCTTTGTGTAATGGAATTATAACATTTTTAGATCTAGATACAATGCCTTTACTTAGATGTGCCACACACAAGGAATTCCTTACTACTCTGGCTTACATGGTGGTCAAAGTTCAGATTGCTATTAATCTGAGTACCCACATCATGTACCACTGGGTCTAAACGTAGGGTTTTTTCAAAGATTCAAACAATTCAAAGAAACTGCAGGTCAGCTCACTAGGGAAATTCAGTGCAAATAATATAGATACAGCATTATCAGAGAATAACATAAAAAAGAAAATAACACGTAGGGTGCTGTCTGTAATGTAGTTAGCCAGGATGTCTACTTTCCGAAAGGGAATAATAATGCATTTTTTTGCATTTAGCTTTAGTCTGTGGCTTTGGCACCAACCATTTGTCTGTGGTAACCCTGTCTGCAGTATATTAACATTATTGGGGGACTCAATGATTACTCCCAATTTGCAGTCAGTGAACTTGGTCAGCCACAGGCTGTGCAAGTTTGCCTGGTCTTCTGAGAAGTAAATTCTGAACAGTAAGAGGTCCAGCACAGAACCCTGTCGTACTCCACTGGTGACTGGTCTTTTGCTAGAGGTGAAGCCACCCACTTTGAAAGTATGTGTCCTGTCCATGTGCTATGTTTAAAATGTGGACTTCATGATAGTTCACTAAAACGAAATTGTGTTTCAACCTGTAGGTATTCGGACTTTAAAGACATTGCTTTTTCCTATATGTTGACCTGAAGGAAAACCCTGTGCATCTGATATTTGGAAGGGGAGGGGCATGAACAAGAGCAGTAACTTAAGTCATATGATAACGATTGTAGCAGTCTGTCCTGCAATTAGTAAATTTCCTCTGAATATGTAATACTTAATATTAGAGCAGTAACTTAAGTCATATGATAACGATTGTAGCAGTCTGTCCTGCAATTAGTAAATTTCCTCTGAATATGTAATACTTAATATTCCTGTTTGCATTAACTGTTCACAAATGTATCCATCCCTGGATGTATCATTATGGTTCATTTCTCAGATTTTGATCTCTGAATTGTATAGTCTTTTTGGTTTACTGTCTCATCTATATACAATTATTTTATTCTGATCTTTTCATTGGTTAACTATGGGCCTTGGTAATGGCTGAAAAGGGTCAATAAACTAATCCACTTACCCGATTAACATTTTGCAAATCAAACAAAAATAAAGTGCCATTTACTGCACTGTTGTGGATGGTTGTACAGGAACACCCCTCCTTGTAAATATAGCTAATTTTGAGCTTGCTAAACCTCAACTCTTGAGTTCACTTTGCCACTGAGAAAAGTTTTGTTTTGTAATAACAGCAGCCCAGAACTTGCGTTATACATTTCTGAAAATTCCATCTGTTTTTAAAAAGTTAGTGTGAACAAATTTGAATATCTGCTTTTGAATAGTAATCTCAATTTCTAAAGGGGTCATAGACAGTTGTTATGTTTCTGTTAATGCTTTCTATTGTCATTGTATCCTCAGTAGTAGAAGTGATGTTTATTCACTGGTTTTATTTATTTATAAATTTTATTGTAATAGAACGCCTTGTTATGAAATGACATCATCTGCTAGTGTTCCATTTTATACTTAGAATTCAAGTATGTAAAGTTATATTTGACTTCCATTAAGTTTACTTTTAAGCTTTAATGTTGCTCAATTTTATTTTAATGGTTATATTTGCATATTTGCATACATTTTTCAATGTGACTGTGTAAATTGCATGTTCTTTTACCATGAATTAACAAGGTAGAACGTAATCTGTGAAATCATGCTCTCATGTGCAGATATGTTTTTTATAGTATATGAGATTTAAAGAACCAAATAATGGGAATTCAAAGATAGCCTAAGAGGAGAGGGGTGAATGGAGAAAATAAAACCACTTCAGTAAATCTGTTACTCTGTAACAATGGTGAGTGGAGGAAAAAACTTTTAATGGTGAAAAATGTCTAGTAAAAGAGATTCTAAATCTTTTAAATTTTCTTGTCATTTACAGATTTAACCAAAATGGAGTATTTTTCTTACAGTGATGCATGACATGATTTTTTTTTTCATTCTATTGAAGAATCTCAGTCTTGCTTAACATTGCACAAGACCACAAGACTAGGTTAAAATGCTAATAAGGATGGCTTGCCTGTATATGTAATAGGTTACAGAAGGAATGGTGCTGGTCACTGTATAGAATGACATCCTTGCATTTGACTGGAGTAGAAAACTTTACCATTATTAAAGCTAAGGTCGATTTCAGGTGTGACTGGTGAGAACTGAGTTAACTAAGAGGAAGAGGCCTTGTTTTGTTTTGGTTTTTGGCTTTTATCTTTTTTTCCGTAGTTTTGTAGAAGGAGACATGATTTATTGCAGCCATCCATCTTTGCGTCTCATCCATCACATCCTGGTTGCTAGGCAATCATGGCAGCAGCTGTTTGCTTTGAATCAGACAGAAAAGTTGTCAATCATCAAAGGCAGGTGAATAGCATTAGAAACACGCTATTGTCAGACGGAATAATTAATCAAAGAGAGAAAAGATAATTAAAAAGATATGACCCTTACAAGTACTTGCTTTGGGTTGGCTGGAAACAAGAAAAACTGCCAGGTCTTTTCAAGACACTTAAGCAGCTGAGAGCTGATAAAATATGTACTCTGCTGCACATAGTTTTAATTAATTAAAAAAGGTTCAACACTCAAAGACGATGCTGGAAAAAGTCTGATTATGAGCACAAATAATATTTATTGTTTGCATGAAATGCCTGACAGTGCGGTCTAACTTTCTTCAATGGGTCTCTTGCTTTTTTATAGTGCAAGCATTCCGGGAGCTGTACATGCATTGTGACATAGCACCAAATTCAAAGAACAGAGTAAATTTATCTGCCCGTATTCAGTTTATGTTAGTTTTCATTGGTATGTTGGTCATATATTACTGATGGCTTCTTTTTCAAAACTTTCCACATGTTCTGGTTTCTGTTTCTCTAAACCTTTCCGCATATTTAATTTAATCCCATGTGTCTGACTCTTTGCACTTTATTAGGTAACATAGTTTCATATTAAAGTATCAGAAATTTGTACACGATGGCCACTGTGCAGTTTTGTTACTCAGCTTTCAATTGAAGATTGCACGACAGACTGCACTGTAAAGATGGAATAAACTTTTTGGAAATTCTGCACATTTAAGACTCAAAAATGTTCACATATATCTCTGTATGATTTCTGAATGCTGACTTTGTTTTCGGCGGTTTCATATTTTGAGGCATTCAGGCAGTATTCTTAGGTACCATTTGCAAAAGTTTTGGCAAGATGCTGCATTTTTTTATACAGCGTACCATAACTGTATCCAACTGTGATACAGAACTCTTTATGCAAAATTCTGAAAAAGTATTTGGACTTCTAAGATTTTTGAAAATTATTTTGCACCTTAAACCTGATCATTGTTAAAAGAATCCTGGCAAGAAATTAATATTGATAAAGTATCACAGTGTTTTTTCTCTCTCACTCTCTTCATATTTGATTTGTATTGACATTTTCTGTCTGAATATATTGCTGTTTTACTTGCATTATTTTTTAACTGCAGGTTAAACACAACATATTAAATACAGGTATGGATATGCATGCTAACCAACTTTAAAACTTTACCAATACAGTTAAGAAAGACATTGTACTAGTATTGCACTACTTTTAACGGGAATGCTGAATTAAATTTATTTGTTTTAAAATAAGAATTTAAGAGAAGGTCTACTTTCTTTCCTTGAAAGCACACTTTACCAAAACTCAAATTGCAGACGCCAAAACTCAAACTGCAGTTGAACGAAACATCATTCTACCAAAGCATGCAACTACAAAGCCCAAAAACTAAACAAAACTAACCTTTACACACAGGGGTTTGCTCCCCCCACAACCCCTGCAAATTATATATACCATCTCCGAGATCGCACTACAGTGGGGTATAAGGTAAATTTCCTTATCAGCACTGTACCGCGATCTACAACAAGTAGCTCCGAGTGCTGTATAACATCCATTCACAGTAATACCTTAAACAAAAAAAGAAAAAGACTGTACCTGTTGTTGAATATGAGGCCAGAAGCGGTGATCACTGTTCGTAGAAATGTGCTTCAGTAGACTGATGTTTCGTTGAACTGAA
Organism: Protopterus annectens; assembly: GCF_019279795.1. Lineage (NCBI taxonomy): Eukaryota > Metazoa > Chordata > Ceratodontiformes > Protopteridae > Protopterus > Protopterus annectens. Next base: position 62,331,061 of record NC_056742.1, on the reverse strand, counting down.
GTTTCAGAAGTTTAGTGTCTAGGATTTGAGTTTTGGTAATGTGGGCTTTCGATGAAGGAAAGTAGGCCTGTCTGTGTTTTAAAAAGTGTGTCTCCCTTAGAAAGGTTAATGATAATATTGTTAAACACACAGAAGCAGCTGATGCACACATGAAAGTTTCGGAATAGTTATTGTATTCTTCAAAATAGTTGATTCAACTAAATCAACATCATTAAGATAAAATAAGCAAATAAATGCATACATAATGATTAGAGGAACAGTGACCCCAGTATGATAAATGAGACAGACTGTAAAACTAAATTCCTCCATATTAGGTAAGCTACATTTTCAAATCACATACAGTCATTTACATTTTATTGAAAGTCATAAAAAAATGGAAGACTGTAGCATTTATATATCTTAAATATTTAGGTTGCTCTGTTTATAGAGGGCAAATGCAATATATAATTTTAAAAACAGATGTTCTAATTTGGCAACATCATAGCGCAGGGGGTTAAAGTGTGGTATGTGAACTCGTATGGCCTTGGATCAGGTAGTGGTATTGGTGCTGGAGAAAACAGTGGGGACATCATGAAGTTGAAGGCTGACATTGGCATGTCCATAGTGGGATGGCTGTGGTGGTTCAGTTCACTGCAATGACACACATATCGCAGAGTGGGGTGCAGCATGCTTAATGTATGCTGAGGATACATGCTTGGCACACTTTTATATATAGCCTCTCACATGTATGCTACTGTTGCCCCCCAAAAAGAAAAAAATCTATTTGACATTGCTAATTAATGTAGAATTTTGGTCACACAACAGATCCAGTTTGACAGTGTAAAAATTAAGCATTCATCTTGCATCCCTAAATCATTTGCAATCTTAAGTTGTAACTACATGGATCATATTAGATTACTAGTCTGTTGACCCGGAGGTCATTTCAAGCCTAGCCATTTCATCCCAGTGTAATACCATACACATGCTAGTCAGTAACCAACATTGCATTTAGTAATGACTGCCCATATCAAGGAGGGTTGTGGGTGTTCTACCCAGTAAGAATTTGTGATGTCCTATCCACTCATCCTGGTTCCTGTTGAACAGTGGCCTAGAGGTGCTGTGTTTCACATGAAATAGTAGCTTATTCAAAAGACGCATCAGTCGCTGGGAGACAAATATGTCCCTCCAGCATGTCCTATCTTAAGTCGCAGACCATATTTAGGTCCCTGGAGTGGGTAGCTCTAGTCCCATTTGATTTACGGATGTGCAACAAGTTCATTAGGTCTAGGTCTGAAATTGCTCTGTAAGTCAGGCATAAGTCTGCCCTTAGAAGTCTATATGATACAGAATATAGTGACATGGACTTTATTCAGTCTGTGTAAGGCACTTTCTGGAATCCCTTGTTTTTCTTTGTTAGAAACCTCTGAGGTCTCTCCATTTGCTGCAGGTGTTTAGTATGGTCCATGCCGAATGGGGCATTATACTCAATTATGGGCCAGATTAGTGCCGAGAATAGAGAGGTTATAACCTCTTTTGCTGTCAAGCTGATGCCTTTACTAATCAAATGTGCTATGTAGAAAGCCTTCCTTATGACAGGAAACACATGGTGGTCAAAGTTAAGGTTGCAGTCAATTTGTGAACCCAGATCCCTTACCACTTAGTTGGTACTTAGGTTATTGTCCTTAATTTGATAGTGTGAAGGGATATTGTTTGTGCCAAAGGGAATTATGCATTTCTTTGCATTCAATTTGAGACCATAACTAAGACACCAGTCATTGGTCTGTGTAAGACCCTCCTGGAGTATACTGACATCATTTGTGGATTCAATAATTGCACCCAGTTTGCAGTTGTCAGCAAACTTGGTTAGCCATAGCCCTTTAATTTCGACTTGAACTTCTGAGAAGTATATACCAAACAGTAGGGGGCCCAGCACTGAACCCTGTGCACTCTGCTGGTGACAGGTCTTCTGGTTGATGTGGAGTCACCCACTTTTATAATATTTGTCCAGTTTGTGAGTCAATGGGCAACTCATCTTACAACAAAGGGGTTTACATTCAGTTTGCTAAGTTTGTCTGTAATGCGTGAATGTGGGATTGTGTCAAAAACATTTGCCAAGTCGAGGTATGCTGTGTGCACCAATTTGCCTTCATCAATGGCCCTGGTCACATTTTTGAAGAAATCCACCAGATTTAGCAGGCAGGATATGCCTTTGACAAAGCAGAAGTGGATTGGATCCAGGGTTTGGAGGTCAACTATGTCTTTATTTATTAGGTAATTCCCTGGGTCTGTTGCTAGGCCACCTTTGTGGAAAGGAGTAACTGTTGCTGTTCTCCATTCCACAAGAACAAAGCCTGTGGTTAGGCTATGACTGAAAAGGGTACTTAATGGTGATGCTAGTTCATGTTTTAGCCTGTTTAGAAGACAGCCTGGGATGCTGTCTGGTCCCATAGAGAGTGTGTTTTTTGCTAGGACAAGGCTTTTGATGTTCTGATCTTCAGGTATGTGGGGTGGGGTGGGGGATTGTGGTAAGTTAGGAGGGGATAAGGGAGTGATATTTTCACCAAACCTGTCTGCTAACAGGTTTGCTATCTCTGTGGGGTTAGTGTGTGTGATACCATTAATCACTAGTTCTGCACGTGCTTGGGTCCTACCTTATAGGCTATGTAAGTAGCTGTAAAAGGCCTCATGGTTATTCTTGGCTGTGCTTGCTAAAGTTTTCTCAAAGAAGCCCTTAGAGGATTTGACAAGTTGCCTTATTTGCCTTTTGAGGAAGAGAAGGGTGCTTTTCCAAAATTGGGGCCTTGCCTTTGTTTGCTTGGACAGCAACCTTTTACATTTATTGTAAAGTTTGTTTATGCTAGATGTCCACCATGGCAGATTGTTTTTACCTGGGACTCTGGCTTTGATTCTTTCTGGTACAGCTGGGTCTATACACTTATGCAAGTGATTGTACAGGACTTTAGTGTAAGCTTAGGTGTAGTAACCACTTCCAGCTGGGGGTGGGGCTTGGAATGCATTCATACCTTCAGCTAGGAGAGTACAGATGTTTTTCGTGTTTCACTGTTGCAGTCATCACACTTGGCTTATCTGCCTGCAGGTAGCCCTCAGCCCGAATACCAGAGTCTTGGGATTTCTGCGTTGGATGCTGTCACTTCTTCCATGACGTCAGATCGTCAGGGGTATAAAATATGCAGCCGACGCCATTACATCAGTCTTTCTTGCCGAGAAGGAGCCCGAAGCAGAAGCAGTTTGCAAGTGCTGGTCGGCCGCTACCTGAAAATTTCATTTTTCCAAGTTCCAGACCTGAAATCTACTAAAGCTAAGTACCCCATTGGGGATTCTTTTTTCTTGCTCTAACCAATGTCAGAAAAAATTAATAATTGTCTTACCTGTGGAAAGCAAATACCTCGCAGAGATTTTCATTCTTACTGAGTCACCTGTTTAGGCCCACACCACAACGTCCCTGGCTGTCGGTTTTGTGCCTTGTTTAACACCTGAACCATTTGTCATCGAGCTATTTTTGTAACTAAATACTTTTGCTCTCATTCTCCGTATTCTGAAATGGCTTTGGTAAGCCACCCGACTACCGATCTTCTGAAAAAGCGCAAAGACAGAGACAGACCACATAGGTCAAAAACTGCCGACGATGCTTCTGTTAAGCTAGTCACCAGTCCGCCAGTACTCAGTGAGGTGCCTTTGCAGCCCCTGATGCTCACTTCTACAGATTTGCAGGCCTCTGCTGAGACCCATTCAGAGTCTGGCATGCCGCTAGATGCTTCTTCAACTACGGAATCTGCGGATGTCTCTACCTTGGATGGGTCCAGAGCCGCTGTGCAGGCACCGGTTTCTGAGGGTGTATTCCGACCTACCAATTTTCATATCAAACTGACAACTTCATTTCCTACTAAAACTACTGAGTTTCTCCTAGTTTGATAGTTTTGAACAGTGTTCAGAGGCTCAGAGTCTTCTTACTCAAGACAGATGGGTGTTTTGCTTGGGAGCTCATCTAAATGGAAAGTGGATATTTCATCACACAGCTTGGAAAGTGGATGCTCTGTCTTCAGTTGGAAAACCAAAGGTATCTCACAGCCTGGCATATTCTGTGTTGAAAGGCAGTCTCAGCAGTTGTTGTCTTTTAGGGTCTTCTGACATCTGGGGACTTTTCTCAGGCCCAGAGTTTGTACTACACCTAGAAAATGGATGTTCAAAGTGCACGCTTAACCTCCCATGCCACAAGAACAAATGATTAGAATGGCTGAAGACCTTATTACTCTAATTAGGGGAAGCCAGCCTTCCCCTGCCAAAAGAGAAATAATTGAAATTCCTTCTGATTCAACAGACCAGGAGTTTGAAGACACTGACCCTTCTGATTACCAGGACATACCCTTATCTACCTATGAGGACTCGGATGCAGAGGAATCCATTCCCTCTGCCTCCCCTCCAGAGGATTTTTCTTTTGGCGAAACCTTGCATACCTTAAGAGAGCATTTTCGCTGGGAATGCCAGGACTACCCTCAATCCAAAAAGAGACTCCGGGAATTTTTACATTTGCCTCCGTATAGGCCTCTAGCTATACCCAGTGTCCTGGATATTGTAGATGCTGTCTTCATGGAGTCCAATCTTACTCCTGACACTTTACCACCGGCTACTAGAAAACCTGACAGGTACTACAGAGTACCTGACTCTCACAAATTTCTCTTTAAGAATCCTACTGCAGACCCAGAAACCATTTCCCAAGGACCTAAAGGCATTAAGGCTACTACAGCCAAAAACCCTACCCCTTCAGACAGGGATTCTAGAGCTTTAGATAGATGGGGTAAGAAGGTATATACCTCTGTAACTCTTGCCATCCGGGCTTTGAATTGCTAGTTTCACATGTTGAAGTACCAGCAACATATTATGGAACTATTTAAACAATAAATGGTGTTACTTCCAGATTGTGCAGAAAATAAAGATTTACAAGAGTTACTGCATTCAGTAAACCAAGTTAGTAAACATACTTTGCAGTGTGCATTTGATGCTTTAGAAGCATCTTGCTGTCACTGGCTCTGTACTGAGAAGGCATGCTTGGCTAAAGGAACAAGTCTTGACAGACCTTGTCAAAGCAAAATTACTAGATGCTTCATTAAATCAGGAGCGTTTGTTTGGCACAAAAGCAGAAGAAGTTCTTAAAAAGATGGAAGAAAAAGCTAAATCTATGCAAACTGTCACAGATTTCTTACAGGTGCAGCCACATAGATTCAGTAGGCATTGGCCTTCAAAAAACTGGTCCTTTCCAGTCCCTCTCAGGCCTTCTCAGTCCAAACCCAGGAGAAACAGACCACCAAGACTACAGTTTCAGGGTATGCAGAGATCTGTACAATGGAGTGTTTCCACCTCAAAACCAGGGAGTGGTAAGCCACCCCCTTATGGAAAAAGTTCACAATGACTTTCCAATTGTCCTTCCCAGCCATGCCCAAGTACTTGCGCTCCTAGGAGGAAAACTCACCCTTCATACAAAAAACTGGATGTCCATTACTCAGGACCGATGGGTTCTAAACATTGTATCCCAGGGATACAGATTCTACTTCCACTCACTGCCAACCCCAAGCGGGTTGCCAGACCTTCCTCCAAACCAGTGGGCAGAGGCTCAAAAGCAAGTACTTTCCCTTCTTCATATCAGGGCTATTCAGCCTGTTCCAGTAGAACAAAGGGGACAGGGTTTCTACTCCAGATTTTTCCTGGTGCCCAGAAAAGAGGGCTCTTGGTGCCCTGTCCTGGATCTATCAATTCTCAACACCTTCCTGGTGGTCCCAAAATTGAAAATGCTTACACTGCAGCAGTTTCTTCCTATGCTAGCCAAGCATGCCTGGTTAGTCACCATAGACTTAAAAGAAGCTTATCTGCACATCCCCATAAGGGAGTCTTGCAGGAAATATCTACATTTCATTCACAAAATGCCTGGCTCCAGTCATTGCATACTGCAGGAAGAGAAATATTCAAATCTACCCATACTTGGACGATTGCCTGATTTCAGGTGGACAGTCAGGAATTGCTACTTCAGCACCTGCTATTTGTAAAAAGACTTCTAACTTCACTGGGATACACCTTCAATGAAAAGAAATCACAACTGCTGCCCAGCCAGCAAATTGTATTCCTGGGAGCGAGCTTGAACACAACTTCCCAGATGACATTCCTCACTCCAGAAAAGCAGGTCCATTTGACAAACTATTTCAAACTAATGGCCACCAAAACCCAGCTTTCTGCAAGGAAAATACTGCAAGCCATAGGGTTCATGGCCTCATGCATTCTGCTAATTCTATATGCAAGACTGCATATGAGGAAGCTTCAGTGGCACTCTCTGGTGTCAACATTCTCAGGACCTGGAAACAGTGATTCCTATCCTACTTTGTCTAAGGGCAGAGTTCCTTTAGTGGGCAGAAGCATGCAACCACAACAAGGGACTTCCTTTCACTCAACCCCACGCCGCCCAAACCCTGACAACAGACGCATCAGACTATGCATGGGGGACTCGCATGGCAGGCAGATGTATTCAAGGCAAATGGAGCCCAGAGCAAATTTCCCTGCATATCAATGAAAAAGAAATGCTAGCTGCACAGAACGCTGTGACAGCCTTCAAATACCTTATCCTTCCAGGACAGCTCCTGATAATGACAGACAACACCACGGTTATGTGGTACATAAACAAGCAGGACGGAACTCATTCTTACCCACTCTGCAGGTTAGCCATGGCTCTGTGGAACACAGCCTTGAGCAACCAAGTGCACCTACAAGCTCAATTCCTGCCAGGCAAGCAAAATTCACTGGCAGACGACTTAAGCAGAAATCTCCTGGACCCTCACGAGTGGAAACTGGAACCCAACTCATTCAAACTTCTAACCCAGAGGTGGGGAACACCGAAGGTGGACCTTTTTGTCTCCCCCCAAAACCACCAATTGAGCAAATTTTGCACCAGGAACCCTCACAGCAGAGCCTGGAAGGTGGATCCCCTATCCTTTACATGGGAAAACCTCTCAATTTATGCCTTTCCTCTTCTGCCCCTCCTCTCAAAAAGTACTACTCAAGATCAAAACAGGACAGGCCATGGGCAATCCTTATTGCACCAGACTGGCCACGACAGCCCTAGTGCCCACTCTTGCGCAGTCTGACAGCAATGCCACCCTGGCACCTATATCAGACACCTTCCCTGCTGCCTCAGCAGAAGGGACAGATTTTGCATCCACAGCTGCAAACCCTAAACCTTGCAGCCTGGCTTTTCCCCTGAGTACACCACCAGCATCCCTCAGCAAACAGGTGCTGGACGTCATCCTTGAGGCCAGAAGGCCTAGCACTAGGAAATCTATGCTGAAAAGTGGAAAAGATATTGTTCTTGGAGTCCGTCTCAAGGAAAGGACACAGCTGTGTCCACCTTACCTAAAATCCTTGATTACCTAGCAGAGCTTCCCCACAGAGGCCTATCCTTCTCATCCATTAAGATTCATGCCTCTGCCATCTCAGCTCATTATAGTACTGAGCCACCTCTCTCTTTTCTCACTCTCTCATCAAACAGTTCCTGAGAGGATCTAACAATTTAAGGCCCCCTAGGAGAGCTCCCACCCCAGCCTGGGACCTTAACTTTGTACTGGAGAAGCTCACAGTTCCCCCTTTTGAACCTGCTGCTTCAGCAGAGTTAAAGTTCGTCTCTTGGAAAACAGCCTTACTTCTAGCTATTACTTCAGCAAGAAGAATATCTGAGTTACAGGCACTAATGGCGGTGGGCCGCTTCATTATTTTCCATGCTGACAGGGTTTCCCCTCAGCACTAACCCTTCCTCTATGCCCAAGGTGGTATCCAGTGTGGCTTTAAACCTATCCATCCATTTGCCAACCATTTTCCCTAATCCTCAGAATAAAGGGGGAAGGATCCTGCACTCCTTGTATGTGCACAGACAGCTCAAGTTCTACCTTGACAGGACTAAGCCTGTCAGAAAATCTGACCAGCTGCTAGTCAGCCTTGCTACAGGGGTAGAGGGCAAGGCTATTTTGAAGCAAACCATTTCCAAATGGATAGCACACTGCATCCATTTCTGCTACAAGCACCATGAAAAACCTACCTCTCTGGGGATCAGAACTAATTCCACTAGAGCTACTTCAACCTCTACAGCATTTCTCAAGGGAGTCTCTGCCAGGGACATTTTGGAAGCTGCAGCCTGGAGTTCTGTACACACCTTCACCAAGCATTACCACTTAAGTTATTTTTTTCTAAATCCAGAGCTGGATTTGCTACAGCAGTCTTACAAGGCCTGCTAGCCAGCCCTAACAATTCTTGACTGCCTCCACCCTTCCTCAGCTTTGGGAATCAACCCAAGTGTGTGATGGCTGCAACAGTGAAACATGAAGAACATAGTGCAGTTGTGTACAGTTGCCATAAATGTAGATGTTCGAGTGTATTCACTGTTGCAGTTCTGGTTTCCCTCCCTTCAGCTCCCTGGCTTTCTCTAGCCTTTCTACCTATCCTTTTTATGGCAGGGGTATTTACTTTTTACTGGAGGTGTTCCACACCATGTAATAGCTTCCTATTTTGGGGGCTTCTGACATCTGGGGCAAGAAAAACTGATGTAATGGCATCGGCTGCATGTTTTATACCCCTGATGACCTGATGTTATGGAAGAAGCGACAGCATCCGACACAGAAATCCCAAGACTCTGGCATTTGGGCCGTCTGAGGGCTACCTGCAGGCAGATAACCTAAGTGTGATGACTGCAACAGTGAATAAACTCAAACATCTACATTTATGGTAAGTGTACACAACTGTACTTTTGCCTTGGTGACGTTTTTTAGTCTGATTTCACCCTTTGTGAGTTATGGTTATGGTATTAGTGCCAGTTCGAAGGTAACTGATTTGTGGTTAGATTTAACTAATGAGGGTCCGACAGTTGTAGCAGTGCATCTGTTTGACAGGTTTGTGAGGACCGCATCTAGTATGTTTGTTCCTCTTATTGGGATATGGACAATTTGTTCCAGGGTGTTTGAGTTAACAAATTCAAGAAACTTTTGCACTAGCGAGTTAGGGCTAGCATAGGTTTCCCAGATGACAGTGGGATAATTGAAATCCCCCATAACCACAGCGTTAAGTAATATTTGGATTGTCTCCAGTTTGGTCAAGTAGGCTTTGTGCATGTCATGACCCATGGAGGGGATCTATAACTGGCCATGACTAGAATGGGGGTCTCACCCACCGTAACCTGAACTTGGAGTAACTCCATGGAGTTGTCCAGTCGAAGGAGATCTCTAATCTAGATAAACTCTGCCTCCTTTGGTTCTCACACATTTGATTTGTGGTCTGAAGGTGTGGAAGGCATTGTAGCCTTGCAAGGCCGGGGCACTCTCCGAGTCCTTGAACTGGGAAAGAAGGATGTGTCCGAATATAGCCCATGCACATTTTATTTCTAATATGTGGAAATAGTAGATTGCAGTTTGATGAAAATATTTTTTTTTAGTTTTTTTTTTTTTCTAACAGCCAGCCTAAAGGTTCATCTTTCAAGGGTTACTTCCTTTTCCTTTTGCAGCATGAACCTATGAACCATTCTGAGGGGATAAACACAGGACTTTTCCAATAAGTGGTTTGCTTGGAATAGACAGTATTCTTGATAATGAAGTTTGAAAAGTAAGCCTGTTTTTTTTTTTTTCTGAATGACTGTTAATGGTGCTCACAGCTGTTGGCTAAATACATGGACTTTTAGGCTTTTGGTATTACTAATGTTTCTGTAACCAGGAATCTGTGCTCCAGCTTCGGAGTTTTATATCAGTCATTTCAAAAGCAAGGGTTATGATTTCACATAATAATTATAAAACAGACAGGGAATCTCCTATCTTTTTAATGTAGCTATGTGAATTGTCATGCAGCTTTTGCATGAGAGTATGAGACTTTCAGCAAATGATTACACTTTGGGTCTCAACATATGATTTTAAGTTTCTGAACTATGTGAGAAACATAAAGAGTCCGTGTAGTATATTGAACAATATTGTGTGCCCTTTGAAACCCAGTATACAATTGTTTGAGTCAAGAGTACAATGCTAGGCCATCTGGTAGCAGACAAAAGTCATATGTTTGTAGAGGTCCTGCACCTGAGAGTTTGACTGTAGCATGCACAGAGTGTCTGAAATTCTGCTCAGCAATTCAAGTATACATATTTTGCTTCAAATATGGATAAAACTGAAAGTCCAAGATGAGGAGTTTTTTTCTTATTGTCTACATATTTGTTTATTTTGATATGCCATATCCTAAAATGTCTGAAGGATAGTAGGAACTGTAGAGTGAAGAGAAAGAAGGCTGTTTACTGTTAACCAGGAGTACTGTACCACTCCCAAATCGCCCTTATCTGTTTCAGAATCTAGCTTTGCCTCTTTATTGTATTGTCATCTATAGATATTCCAGGATTTTCTCATCAGTATCCATATGACCTTGATGATGTGTAATGTAGTGGTTATTCACACTAATTATGATGACCTATTCCTAAACGTTTATATGGAAGTCAGTCCTTTTAATACTGTAACAAGGATTGCTGGAACAAGTTCAGCTTTTGTGTTTGCAGTGGTAGCGTGCTACTATTTCAACTTTTGAAAAATTGGAACATATGAATTTCTGCAGCAAGTTCTTTTAAGTGTGTACAGTACTGACCTCAGCAACTACAGAATGATGACCTCATCATACATGTTCTGGAATGGCAGTTTAATTACTCATTAACATTTGGGTCGAGGCATTGTTAGTTACAGGTACGCACACACATATATACCTGTATATGTAAATGCATACACATTTGTATAGTATGTTTGTATGTATGTAGAGAGCGAGCGAAAGGGCATGGCATCTTATGACATTCATGTAAACTACAAGAAAGGCAGAAGCATCAACTTCGTAGAGCACACGACAAACTAAAATTTTATGAAGCGCTTTTCACCTTAAAACCTTTGCCAGACTTCATAAGGTAAAAATTAAGCCACAAAAATGGAGAAGCTTTTATACAAAAAGTCATGTCCCACCTCATAATTTGACATCATCTCAAAGGCATATAAAACAATACCTAAACTATGTCAAAGAATATATTTAAACATTTACATTATTTATTTATTTTATTTATTTATTTAAGTTTGATGACCAGGGAAGTCCACTGGGCCAAAAAGAGCCCATTTTCAGTGGAGGCCCGGGGAGAAAAGCTTCACAATAATTGCAAGTTACATTTCACATATTACAAAAGGACATAGTTCATACAGCTAATTAAACATTTACAGATAAGCTCCAGTATATTTGCAATTGGCTTGTCACAATGTTACAAAAATGAAAAGACATAATTCAATACAGAAATTTCAACATTTGCATAAAGTGAATATTTTTGTTATAAACTCAGTTGTAGGTTTAACATTTCAAAATATATAGCTACTAGCCATTAGTAGGTTAGGAAAATATTATGCATGGAGAGGGCAATAGTATATTTGAGATTGGAGAGTATAGTACAATAAATATTAGAGAAAAAATTTGTTTTTTGTAGGCGAGGGATTGTTTTGGGTGGGATGAAGTAATAGTAGAGGTAGTTGGATGAGTCAGTGCAAGGTGGAATAAGGGGGGGTTAAGTTGGAGCATGGCAAGGGCATTCCCATTTGGAAGAAAGAAGAAAGATGACAGAGTAGCTGAGATTTGAAATTTTGTATGGTTAGGTAGGTTGCGTAGGTGTGTGAGGAGAGAGTTCCACTGTTTAGTTAAGGAGTGGGACAGCAGTAGATGGCCAGGAAGTCGTGCAGGTTTATGGACCTGGAGATTTTGGTTTTTGGATCTGAATGAGCGGTTGGGAATGTAAAGTTTTAAGGAAGTAGCGAGAGCTGGGCAGTTGGCAGGTTTAAAGATGAAAAAACGCAAATAAAAGGTTTAAAGATGAGCTTGTGGGTAGTGGTGAGTTGCAGGTAACTGAAGTAGTTGAGTAGTTCAAGCTAGTTGAGGGTGAGGAGGGAGTGGCAGTGGTGGGATGAGTTTTTTTAATTGGTTGCAGATTTGGAGATATTGTGGCAGCAGGATTCAAGTTTGGACCGAAGGCCAAGATGGAGATTGGTGAAAAGAGGGGTACCATATATAAGGGAGGGAGTAAGAAGGTGGATGCAAAAGTTTGACAGGTAGAGGGGCTTAGGAAGTGGTTGTGCCTGTAGAGGAGACCTAACGTTTGATGGATTTTCTTGAGTCTGGAATGGATGTGGGTGTCAAATTTTAGTTCTTCATCAATAATGATGCCAAGAAGCTTGGTGTTGGGAACAATTTCAAGGAGGGTGTTGTTTTGGCTTTGTATGGTGAATGTGGATTTGTCAGTGGAGTTTTTGGTAGGGGAAAACCATTAGTTTGGTTTTATTTGCATTTAGTGCCATATGGTTAGACTGCATCCAGGTTTCTGTTTTGGAGAAGGCTAGTTGAGTTTTTGCTAGGAGCACAGAGTGGGAGAAGGCTGAGCAGATGATTGTTGATTCATCTGCATATTGGATGATAGATGAGTCTGGGATGGATTGATGAAAGTTGTTAATGAATTGGTTGAAGAGCAGAGGGCCAAGAACAGAGCCTTGTGGGACACCTGTGGGTGTGAGAAGGAAGGGAGAAGTTGAAGTTTTCCATTGGACAGCTTGTTGGCGGTTGGACAAGTAGCTGGAAAACCAGGTGATGGTGGTGGGAGAAAGGTGTAGGATGGAGAGTTGGGGTATAAGTAGGGTGTGTGATATGGTGTCAAAGGCCTTTGACAGGTTAGGAATAATGTGGATACCCAGCTGTACTCTGTCGCATATCGCCTACTCAGAGAAGATCTCTGCTTACATACAAGGCCATGTCAAACCCAGTGCTGTTGGACATGCTACGATTAAAGAAATCCCAATTCCTCATAGCTACATGCTCCAGGGATCTAAACCTATCACAATTAACAAAACATGCTGGAGGGATAGGTTCCTGACCCAGAGACTCCCCATACTCTGGAATAGATTGCCCGTACATGTCAAGCCTAGCGCCTCTTTGGCCCTCTTCAAAAGGAACCTTGATGATTGGATGGGAGATAGGAAATTCACCCCGGGGATCACATCACTATTCACCTCTGGGATTACATCACTCACCTTGCTAGAGAGGGGACCAGGGAAGTAAATATTCTGGGAAGAAATCGCCAGGGAATTGTTATGGCTAGGCTTGTATAGGCCCTAGGGCCAATAGCCTAGTACCAACCTATGAACCTATACGAACTTGCCTGAGTTGCATTCGAGGTTTATGGTTTCAAGAGAGGAAAGAAGGGCAGTCATGGTGCTGTGGCCAGGCAGAAGCCGCCCGTGTTGGGTAGGGGAAAGGAGATTGTTTAGTGTTTGGTGTGCCATGAGTTGTGCTTGTATTGTTTTCTCTAGTATTTTAGAAAGAGGGGAAAGGATGGCAATAGGCATAAAGTTGGTGGTGTAAGTATTTTTGACACCTTTGTGGAGGGGGATGATGTAAGCATGGTGCCAGATAGAAGGGACGTATGATTCTTGTATGGATCTATTTATAAAAATAGAGATGGGATAGGCAATGCTGTCTGCAGATTGTTTGAGGAAGGTGGATGGAAGGTTGTCGGGTGCATTGCGACAGGGTTTGAGTTTGAGGAGAAGTCTTTTTATAGTGCTTTTGGGGATGGGCTTGAGGCAGAAGGATGTGGAGGAAGGTTGATGATTGGGGTGGAGGTTGGGGCAGGTAGATGGTGGTGGAGGAGGGGGTGGGAAGGAGGCTGATAGTTTAGCTATGCATTCTATGAAGAATGAGTTGAACTGGCTGGCTATTTCAAGGTTGGAGAGGTTGGGGTCTGGGCAGGGGTTTTCTCTGTTGCCAGGATGCAGCATGGATGAGATAGAGTCCCAGAACTTTTGGGGATTTGTGTGCAAGGACCAGAGTTTGGAGTAGTGGACTTTGCCGTCTTTAATTAGTAGTTTTTTTGTGGAGTTTTGTAGTTGCTTACACTCAAGGAGGGTGTTAGGATTTTTATGTTTTTGATATTGTTTCCATTTTTTTCTCCCTTTTAGTGCAAGGCTAGTCTAGTATATTTTGATAACCATGGGCAGGGATTGGTTTTGATGCATTTAGTTCGGGGGGGGGGCTTGCTAATTGAGAAGGGTTAAGAATGAGTGGTTAAAGTAGGAAACTGCATCATCTAGAGGAAGGGTTTTTTGAGGGGACCAGTCAGTATGCTTTAAGCATTCAGAGAAAGTTAGAGGGTTGAAAGAGGAGAGGTTGCGGGTTTGGATGTAGTGGTGTTGTTTATGCAGTGGAGATGGGAGACGAGTCGGTGAAGGCTGGTAGGTGACGGTTGGTGAAAGCTGGTGGGTGATCACAGAGAGGATGAGGATGTTCTGGCTTTGATGATGGTGAGTTGTTAGGATCCAGTCAATGATGGTACCAGAGGTACCATCTTTATTTGGTTTGGTTGGAGATTGTATTAGTTGGGAGAAGTTGTACAGGTTGATTGTGTGGGACAGGGCTTCAGAGTTACTAACATCAACCGGAATACTATTATCACTGAGTATATAGGTTTCATTTTTTATATTGGAGGAGAACCAAGACAGGATGGTTTCAAGAGTTTTGATATTATCACCAAGGGGATTATAGAGGGCAGCACATATGGACTTATGGTTGTTTATTTTTAGTAAACCAGTTATAATTTCAACACTGGCAAAGGTTGGTATTTTATTGGAGTAGGGAGTTATGGTATGGGAAGTGGGGTAGATTATTGCTACTACACCTTTTTTTTGTGGGCTCTGTCATTGCGAATGATTTGGAAACCTGGTGGTAGGATTTCGCTATCTTTTTTATAGGTTTTTAGCCAGGTTTCAGAAACGGCGGTAATGTTGATTTGGTTATGGGACAGCCAGGCATGGAAGTTGGGGATTTTGTTTTTTAGGATTTGTGCATTAAGTGTTGTAAGGCAAATGGACTTTGAGTTTCTGGGTTGAGTGGAGGGTTTGGTGAGACTGATGTAAGACATGGTTCCGGGTCGGGGTGGATGTCGCCGGCTAGTGAGAGAGAGATGTAGTGGAGTAGAAGAGTGAGTGCTGGGCAAGGGTAGCTTGGGTTGTGTGAGAGTAGTGATTTTCTGGTACCACATTTAAGAGGGGAGTACAGGAGGGGGTTGGGTTGGGAGCAGTTTTGGTTTGAAGAAATAGATTAGGTTAGAGGTAAAGAGTTCATGTGAGATGGATGAGTAGGATGGGAAGTGAGGTTGATGGTAAGATGTAGTGGAGTGTGTGTGAGAGTTATGACAAGGGTTGGGAAAAAGTGCAAAATAGGTAAGAGGAGAGAGATTAGTAGGGAAAATGGGGTTATAGGGAGAAATGTTATGTAGAGCATTGTCGGAGGGGTGGATGTTTGGGGTGATGTAGATCTACAGGTGGGTGAGGTTTGGCTTGGGTGTGTTGTGATTGGAGAGGTGTTGGATGGGAGGAGTCGGGGGATGTATAAAAGTACAGGTAGTGGGGAGGGTAGAATTTGGGGGCAGGGTAGGGGAGCAGAGTGAGCCCGAAGGGCGAATGGAGCGGGTTACACCTTCCGGGAGAGCAACAGTCGCCAAACAGAAAACAGTCCGTGAGAAGGTTAGCAACTACAGACATCGGGCAGCCTATCATTTTGGTTTGAATGTTACCTTTCTGTTTGTTTGTATTATTTATGCACCAATGGGGAGCTGCAGTTCACTGAGAAGTAGGAAAATAATGTAGTTATGCCAGGGGTTTTAGAAAGGGACATGCAGCAAGTGCACACTACTGAGGGATGCCTGTGGAACAGACAGAAACAGAGTGTAGACAGGAAGAGGTTTTTAGTATTTAAAGATGGTGCTGCGGCTCAGGGGAGGAATAAGTAAACTCTCAAGAGGAAGAGGGAGGGAAGAGGGAGGGAATAAACACTATTGACAGGGCTGGGAGCTAAAAATAAGTTTATGTTAGGAGACCGAGAGAAGGGGTTAGAGAAAGGTGTGCGAAAACAGGTTTGACAGGGCTAGGAAACTTGCACTAGAATTATGTTAGCAGAACAAGAAAAGGGGGGGGGGTGCTATGGACCAGGACTTGGAGAAAGTGGGGGGGGGGCTATGGACCAGGACTTTCAACCAGCTAGCCCAGGTTAGTACCTAAAGGTGTCTATTTATCTGTGTGAATTCAAAATCAGATTTGGTAAAGCATCAGGGAAGTAGAATATAAAATAAATGTAAAGCTTTGGGAAACTGTATGTATTTGTTGCAATAAATGGGAGAATAAAATAGAAGAATATAAAAGAAATGTGATATATAAGATGAATAAAATATAAGACTATAAAATAAATGCAAAGCTTTAGAAAAATGTATATATTTGTTACAGTAAATGAGAGGAAAAAGGGGAGGGGTCCAGTAGTGTGCACAGCAGACGAATCAGTAGGCGTATCACAGAGAGAAGATTATAATAGACCTACACTGCTCTCAGTCTGTTGATAAAAGTAGAACTTGCAGTGGGTTTTACTGGTTTGTAAGGGGTTCCGCTGTCTGTGTTCCTGTATGCAGGCAGTTGCTTCAGTTTTTTTTTTTTTTTTTTTGTTGGACCTTTGAATGTATTTAAGGGAATTGCTCACAGTCTGTTGATAAAAGTAGAACTTGCAGTAGCTTTTACTGGTTTGTACGGTCCCGCTCTCCGTGTTCTTGTATGCAGGCAGTTGCTTCAGTTTTTTTTTTTTGTTGTTGGACCTTTGAATGTATTTAAGGGAACTTCTCACATTCTGTTGATAAAAGTAGAACTTGCAGTAGCTTTTACTGGTTTGTACGGTCCCGCTCTCCGTGTTCTTATATGCAGGCAGTTGCTTCAGTTTTTTTTTTTTTTTTTGTTGGACCTTTGAATGTATTTAAAGGAACTGCTCACAGTCTGTTGATAAAGGTAGAACTTGCAGTAGCTTTTACTGGTTTGTACGGGGTTCCACTCTCCGTATTCTTGTATGCAGGCAGTTGCTTCAGGTTTTTTTTTTTTTTTTTGGGCCTTTGAATGTGTTTAAGGGAACTGCTCACAGTCTGTTGATAAAAGTAGAACTTGCAGTGGCTTTTACTGGTTTGTACGGGTTCCCCTACATGTGTTCTTGTATGCAGGCAGTTGCTTCAGGTTTTTATTTTGTTGGACCTTTGAATGTGTTTAAGGGAAGTTGTGCACACTAATGAGGGATGCCCGTGGGACAGACAGAAACAGTGTAGTCAGGCAGAGGTTTTTAGTATTTAAACATTTAAAAACCTTTAAAAAATTGTTATGCTTAGCAGCAATGAAGGTGTCAGTTAAGTAAAATTACCTTTGAAATGCTTTAAATTTGAGAAGACTAGTAATAGACAGTGTTTCATTAAGTCCTGGAAAGGTAGTCATATTAAAATGTACTTGCCAAACACTTCTATCTTTTTCAGGTGTAATCCAAAAGGACCGCCTCTAACACTAGGAATCAGTTTCTCCAGTACTGGACATTTAAAGTGATGACCAGGAAACAAAAGAAAAACCTATGTGTACCAATGTAGTGAAAGGACTGGCCCACTGTAATATGTGCAATGTTTGTAAGTATGTTAAAACTGACAATGTTATTATTGTCAACAGGAAAAGTTTCACTGTCCACATTTCAGCTAACAGTAATAGTAAGGGCATAGTTCACTGCCCTATGTGAATGCTGTTCTGCTTATTACATAGGGAAAACAGAACACAAGTTGAAAGAAAGATTAAAAGAACATCTTTATGCCATTTCTAAGTTAAATGTAGCTAAGCCCTAGCTAGGCATGTAGCTGCTTTTCCTGGTCATCACTTTAAATTTCCAGTACTAGAGAAACTGATTCCTGAGTTGTTCTTTTTGGATTACACCTGGAAATGAAATAATTGTTTTGGAAAGTGCATGTTAATGCTGCTACCTTTCCAGGACTTAATGAAACATTGTCTATTACTAGTTTTTCTAAAATCTGAAGCATTTCAAATGTAATTTAACTTTTAATTTTTAACTAAGTGACACCTTCATTATTACCAAGCATAACACATTAGGTTTTTATAAGTAAATATTTAAATATATTCTTTGACATGGTTTAGGTCTTGTTTTGTATGCCTTTAAGATGATGCCATTATGAGGTGGGGTATGACTTTTGTATAAAAGCTTCTGTATTTTTGTGGGCCAGGTTTTATCTGATGGAGTCTGGCACTGGTTTTAAGATGAAAAGCACTTAATAAAATTTTATTTTTATTTAAATTTGTAGAGGAGTTGCTCTCCTCCTAACTTGCCACATCTCATCTCCTCACTGCTTACCTCAGCTATTCTGTACTACTCAAATACTCCCTATCAGGAACTACTGTCCTACAAATGGTTTCTCACGCTATGACATATCTCCTGAATAGCATTATTTTTCAGATTCCATTCCTTCATTTTTATGCTTTGTACTACCAATAGGGAATTCAAAGTTATGCTGTCTATATACCGAACTTGCTCAAATCAAACTAAGGTACAAAAAAATTTCTTGATTTGTATATATGCCACTGTATATAAATTTTCTGTCATTCGTGGATTATGTGTTGTCATATAAAGACATAGAGCTCTGTATATATGCCTCTGTACAGAATTTTTTTGTCACTTGTATTTGTACTGTTATGTTCTGGAGCTTTTCTTCCCAGGCCTCTGCTGTAAATTGACCATGTTCCAGTCGGACTTTCCCCAACAAATGTAAAATAAAAATAAATAAATAAAGTTTGTTGTGTGCTCTACAAAGTTGCTGCTTCTGCTTTTCTTGTAGTTTATGCAGTTTTTGTGTTTTCTTTTCTTGGAGATCTTATGACATTTAGTAAGAGAACAAAGGAGAGTTTTATTTCTTACAAACAAAACAGCGTATATAATCAGTCTTAAAATTCAAGCATGTACATTTTTTTTTTTTTTTTTTTTTTTAGAACATGATGTATAAACTTTATAGTTCAAAAAGGTTAGGATGAAAGCATGACCTACAAATTGAGAACACTGTAGCCTGTGACTCAGATTTACTGGATATCAGCTGTCACTTTGGATGATTGACTTCAAGGCATTATTATTTTTTGTTTTTACATTTTATAGATTTCACCATACACAATTGACAAGTCAGCTTCTTCTGCTACCCCTTGTTATTCTACTTATTCTTGAAGCCAGTTTTTTCCTCTGGACATAATCTGATGGGTGGGGCCAGAGAAGAGAATGGTACCTCCCAATGCAGCATCATTCTGTTGCTAATGAGAGAAGTTTTCTGTTTTAAACCCTATGCCCCCCCTCCAGTGCATGTGACATGCAGTGGCAATCACAGAGTCCTGCAGGCATCGTCTGGTGCAGTCTGCAACCATATATGTGCTCAGTGCTGTACACGTCATCAGGAGGTTATACAGCACCCACTGGAAAATCCTTCCCTGTGCACTGATTACCCAGAAGGTTTGAACTAGAGAACGAATCAAGGTACGATATGCTGAGATAATTCATATGATGCACTTAACTAGTTATTAAAAATTGTAAAATGCATTCAAATTAAAATCTGCATTTTTTGTATGTCATCACAGTTTTGATGGCTGTTATAGACACTTCAGATTACTGCTTGGGATTCCATAAACAGAACAAATAAAAATGTACAAGGAAAGCAGT
The DNA here is from genome assembly GCF_019279795.1 of Protopterus annectens. Taxonomy (NCBI): domain Eukaryota; kingdom Metazoa; phylum Chordata; order Ceratodontiformes; family Protopteridae; genus Protopterus; species Protopterus annectens. The sequence continues at coordinate 62,311,447 of NC_056742.1, read as the reverse complement.
TTGTCTGTTAACTTGTCCAAGAATGTGGAGAGATTACATTTTTTTGTTCAGTAATTCTTGCAGCAGGTACGCACTCTGAATGATCTGGTCCAAAACCAGTAATCTCCATTTCAAAATGTCTAGTATGCTGCGCCTAGTGTTTCAACCTTGGGTCAAAGAGCCATCTGAGGTTAATAAATATTAGTGCTGCTTATGATTTGAAATTTAGAATGTTTCAAAGTGAAGGAATTTTTTGATTACAGTAAACCCTGTTGTCACAGAACTTGTCTAGGCTAAATTGAATAAAGGAGTACTGGCTGGATATTGGCATACACAGGAAGTACAAAACAGGACATTTTTTTCCCGGTTATAAGACAATTGGTTGGACCTAATTTACAGTCCTGTATGCAGTTTTGATGAAGTTATGTGTATGAATTGCAAAGACAGGATAAGGGCAGTTAAGAGAAGGGATTAAAATGTCGTATACATTGACAGAAATTATATAAATTAATACTGAAGTAATGTACAGTCTTGAAGTCAGTAAGTAGGTCGGGGAATTAGTAATATCATTTGGCTCTCTCAGGAGAATCTGCAGTGACCAGCTAGGTATCATTTTGTCAAAAAATGTATATGTGTGTGTGTGTGTGTGTGTATATATAATATGTATATATAATATATATATATATATATATATATATATATATATATATATACATATGAGCACACATATATACAGTGGATATAAAACGTGTAACACCAGTTAAAATGCCAGTTTTTTACAATATGAAAAAATGAGACCACGATAAATTAGATCAAAACTTTCCCACCTGTACAATTCATTTGAAAAACAAACAAATCTGTTAGGGAAAAATATAAAAAAATAAAAATGTACAATAAGCTGGTTGCATAAGTGTGCACACTCTTAAACTAATACTTTGTTGAAGCATCTTTTGATTTAATTACAGCATTCAGTCTTCTTGGGTAAGAGTCTGTCAGCATGGCACATCTTGACTTGGCAATATTTGCCCTCTCTTCCTTGTAAAAGCACTGCATATCTGTCAGATTGCGAGGGTATCTCTTGTGCACAGCCCTCTTCAGGTCACCCTACAGATTTTTTATTGGATTTAGGTGTGGACTCTGGCTGGGCCATTCCAAAACTTTAATTTTCTTCTGGTGAAGCCATTCTTTTATTAATTTGGATGTATGTTTGGGGTCATTGTCCTGTTGAAAGGTGAAAGTCCACTTCATCTTCAGCTTTCTAGCAGACGTCTGAAGATTTTGGGCCAAAAGTGATTGGTATTTGGAACTGTTCATCATTCCCTCCACCTTGACTAAAGCCCCAGTTCCAGCTGAAGAAAAGCAACCCCAAAGTATGATACTGCCACCACCATGCTTCACCGTGGGGATGATGTTCTTTTGGTGATGCAAAGTGTTGCTTTTGCACCAAACGTACCTTTTGGAATTGTGGCCAAAAAGTTCAACCTTGGTCTCATCAGACCATAACACATTTTCTTACATGCTTTTGGGAGACTTGATGTATTGTTTTGCAAATTTTAGCTAGGCCTGGATGTTTTTCTGTGTAAGAAAAGGCTTTCGTCTTGCAGCCCAACCCCATAGTCCAGACATATGGAGAATACAGGAGATTATTGTCACATGTAGTACACAACCAGTACTTGGCCCAAAATTCATGCTTTTGGTTGCTGTAGGTTTCTTGGCAGCCTCCCTGACCAGTTTTCATCTTGTCTTTTCATCAATTTTGGTGGGACGTCCAGTTGTTTAATCACTGTTGTCCCATATTTTCTCCACTTTTTGATGACTGTCTTCAGTGTGTTCCATGGTATATCTGATGCTGTGGAAATTTTTTTGTCCCCTTCTCCTGACTGATACCTTTCAACAAAGAGATCCTTTTTATGCTTGTAAGCTCTCTGCGAACCATGGCTTTTGCTGTAGCAGGCAACGGAGTAAATGTCAGGAAAATCCTACTAGGACAGCTGAACTTTAGGGGTTAATCAGAGTCTCTTTAATTGATGCAGGTGTGTACCCAAGAAAATTGAATGCTGTAATTAAATCAAAAGGTACTTCAACAAAATATAGTTTAAGGGTGTGCACACTTATGCAACCAGTTTATCGTACTTTTTTATTTTTTATATTTTTCCCCCAACAGATTTTTTTGTTTTTCAATTGAATTGTACAGGTTATAGGTTACATTAAAAGTGGGAAAAGTTTTGAAATGATTTATTGTGGTCTCATTTTTATATCATAAAAACCTGGCATTTTAATAGGGGTGTGTACACTTTTTATATCCATTGTGTACACACACACACACACACACACACACACACACACACACACACACACACACACACACACACACAGGCACACTGTATGAAACAATGCAATGATGTCATTTCAACACTGAGAGTGTCCCAAGCAGATGGAAGAAAGTATGTTTTTCCAACATTTATGGTACATGATTGCAACAACCTCCATATAAATTTAGGGAGGAGAATAATAGTTAATATAAAAAGGCTAGAGCAGATATATCACAGTTTTTATGAAAGTGAGAAAGCATGAAGCTTCAGCGGAGTCTGCACATTTCCTTTAGGTATGGGAAGCATCAAAGTAAATGTACCAGTCATTTATCTCTCATCAGGTCTTAGTTTCCCTAAACTTTTAGAGTCATTATTTAGGAGAAAGTTTGGAGCAGCTGTGATTTAAACTATAAACTTCTGCAAACTGTTAATAAAAAATGTATTGCTCTCAGCCAGTGATTATAGATTTTGAAAGATTTGTGAAGAACAGATACACTTTGAAGTTGTAAAGTGGCACTACAGTTCAAGTTGCTGTCTCACAGAATTTGTTTTGTTTTTCTTAGCTGGAGTGCCTTTCATGAGTGTACATGTCCTCCTCATGTTTGGATGGGTTTATGCTGGGCTCTGATATTTTAGTCCGTATGCCAAATATGTAATGTAGGTGAACTGGCATTCCTGCAAACTGCAGATCTGCATGTTATGTGATTGAATAACTGAGTCTGTCCTGCTGGTGTCAGTGCCAGGAATAATAGATCTGATTTGCAACCAATGAGTGTAAGGAGAGAATATGACTTGTGTGAACCAAATGAGATTACGTGGGAAACAGGGGAATAGATGAATGGAAACAGGTAAACTGGGGAATGGATGATTGGAAACATAATGGTATTAATGTGGTTGTGCAAGTCAAAGTTGCTCTCTGTTAGCTGCCACCCTGATGCTGTAATGTTTGTCATCTAAATTAAATTAGTATATATCCAAGAAAGAGGACAGTATTTCTCATTTGGTAGGCTGTGGTGGGTATATGACTATTTTCTCACCATTTCTTTTTTGATCCAGTAAAAGTCATGTGTTATGACTGTACCAGAAAGTAAGTACATTATTGAGGCAAAAATAGACATGTCCTCCAGTGCATGCTGCACTTACTTCAAAATTAACGGATTCAGAAATTCTAAACTGTTTACAGCTCTCTGTTATTAAAGATTGTATAATAAAAGGACCGTTTATGCCAGAAAATTTTGTCTAGGGTGATGCAAACTCTTAGTATTTGGGGTTAGTCAGGAATAGCATAATATATTCTAATCACTTTTAAGCACTGTGCTTGAGGATACTTAATGTGGTGCAGCCCTTTAGAGATGCAACAGTAAGTATAGTGTTGTGCCCTAGTGTTACAACCATCTTAAGATATGTGGCAAAATTATGGCATCAGTTTTTATTGCAAGGAGTCCAAGTATTAGCCCTAGTATGTCATAAAAAAAGTATGTGTGTGTGTTTATGTATATGTGTATATATATATATATATATATATATATATATATATATATATATATATATATATATACATACATGTATATACATATGTGTGTGTGTCCGCGCATGCTTATATTCACAGTCATGTCATCATTTAGAATATAATGTAATCATATTCGGAAATCATTTAAGCTATGTAAATTACATTGGTCACATTTTTATAGTAAAACACTACTACTCTTTAGAACTTACATACTGTCACTTCCGAGTTCTCTGCCTCGTATATTTATTGTTTTTATATCACAGGTGTACTGAGTCACGGAGAATTAATTTTCAGCAAATGAGTTTGTTAGCCCAGTGCCATATTTAATGCATAACAAGAGTCTGAAAGGGGATTCAGAGATAAGCACTTCACTATCTGACCTACTTGGTCAAATGCATGTCATAACTTATTCTCCTTTTACCATATTAATGCAGTGTTTTGTTTATTTGAACTCGTCTCCTCCATTTGACAAATGGCTAGCTATAATGTAGCAGGTAGGATATACTTAGTAAAGAAACAGGGTATTATGTTTCAAGAAAGAAACCTTCCAGTTGATTTTCCTATTAACCACAGAGTACTCATGGCCTTTTACTAGAAAATGTATTTATTCACAGGTGTAATGGGTATATTGAAACAGTCAGGAGTGCAGAAGAAATAAGTGAATGTACTATATTTATGTCATATTGCCAAGTGACTATTTGGTAGCGTTCTAATACATAATGAAGACTTGTGGTGAGAATTATTTTGTCTTAAACAATTCGTATAGTGCTTCTTATTTAATGCAATGTTTATTGCCAATGTTAAACTAAGCTAGTTGCCACAGACAACTCATTGTAACCTTGTTCCTTTCAGCCTAAGTTGTTAGTTAACATTGTGGCTTGCCCCTGGCTCTGCATATGAAACATTGCTCAAATAAATACAAAGTAGACTAAACAAATATTGTTTTTTGTTTACAGGTGGTTAGACTGTATAGAAGTACACACCCCAGGTGGGTGTGGATACACATATGTAACTCCCACGCATGCATACTAGTGCTAGTGTATATGCTACATCTCCTTTTATGTTTAGACTCCAAAGAAAGCATAAATAATACACAGAAGACAGAAGCAACACCACATAAAGAATGCTAAACAAACCACTCCAAAGATAACAGGAATATTTTAATAAATCAAGAAGCTTTCAAGCAAAAAGCTCATCAGCATGGTCAAACTACATAATAATGCAGACCAATTCATATAATGAAGGTTGATTTAAACAACATAAATTAATATAATTCAATTACATTTTTAAAATTATTTTACTTTGATAATAGTTTAAATCAAGCATCCTTATCTTCCACATAATAAAACACAATTCATAATTCAACAGGTTTATGCTGCAATACAGATTTAATGCTGTATGAATGTGGTTAAATAATGTGTACATACATAGCTGTAAAAGGATGAGACAGCTTTTAAAAATGGCTTTATCTCTTGTAGGATATGGGGATCGTGTAGCTTGTTCTGGTAAGCCAGTAGGCACAAAGTAGAAACTCATTCTGCACATGCATATGTGTGTGCGTGCATGCGCACACACACACACACACACACACACACACACACACACACACAAATATATTTTTTTATCTGTGTATGTACATGTATACATTGTATGTATGTATGTATATATATATATATATGTATGTATATATATATATATAATATATATGTATATATATATATATATATATATATATATATATATATATATATTATATATATATATATATATATATATATATATGTGTATGTATGTGTATATATATATATATATATATATATATATATATATATATATATATATATATATATAGTACTTGTGCTTGTTTATGTTTAATGTATAAATATATTTTAATCCATATATTTATTTAGAGGGAAGGAAATTGCACTTCAGGTTCTCAGCACGGCACTGAGTGTCTTGTGCGAAATTTACAAATAGAACAAGTGGTCTACCTAGGTCTACATGGGAAAGTCAGCTTTAGAGTTTGCTTTCTAGGTTTGTCTTATTCTACTATGAGTCATCTGGTCGTGTTCTGTGACATAATCAGTGTTCAGTAATGGGATGGTTTTCATGCATGTTATTTGTGTGAAAGTTTCCTCAGAGTCATCCTGTTGTGGATGACATCCTTCTCACTGGATTAGTACAGTCATATGCTTATCTGTGGACATGACAATGATAGAGGTCATCCATCCTTTTGAGAAAATGTTCATTGCCAGACTCAACCTTCGTGTATCTGGTAGACTTGGTATAGTCATCTGTTCATCTATAAATATGACTATTGTAGGGGACCTATACCCTTGTGAGGTTATGGTCATTGTCAGGATCCTCCATCATCCATCTAGCGGGGTCAGTATATTTATCCACTCCTCAGTGGACATGACTGTGATAGAGGGCATCCATGCTTGTGAGAGCATGATCAGTTACAACATCATCCATCACCCAACCGACAGGATCAGTTTTGTCATTTGCCCTTTTATTGATATGACTATGGGTAGTCTTTTGCCCTTCTTAGAAATAACCGTGATCTTTGTCAGAACATGGCCGTTTGTCAGGATCGTCCATTAACCATTTAACAGGATCTACATAGTATTACACTTATCTATGGATATAACAATGAGAGGGGTCATACATCCTTGGGGAAACATGGTCACTGTCAGACTCTTCCTTCTCCCATCTGACTGGATCATTATAGCCCCACTGCTGTCTCTGGACATGACCATGACAGGGGTCCTTCCAGCCTTTGTCATGCCTACCTAGTCATCTATGCTTCTTTCTGAGTGTGAGTCTCCAGCCTCTGTTTGGAGGCCTTTTAAGTTTCATTTACTCAAGAAAGTTGACAGCATCATGAAATGAAAGTCTTCCTTTGCTTATGTATATATCTGTATATTACTCCAGTGCTTAACTGAATAAAGAAAGACAAGAGGTGATGTGGTCATCTTTCCTTCTATGGAGAGCAGTATGTTCATCCTTCTGAGTGTTATCAGTCTGTTAGTCATTCATCTACGAGTTTAACTTTGACTAGTTGGCTTCTTCAAACCCAGGTCAGACATTAGTTTTTATTTTGTTAAAGCCACTTTTGGTGTACCTTATGCAGGTGATCCTTAAATTTTTTGTCTAACTTTTGTGGAAGTACTATAATGTGTGTAGAATTTGATGAAGAAATAACTTTAGGGTTCATGCAGTTTATGGATATTACTGATCATGTGAATGCTGTTGTCTGTGGTTTGTATTAAATACTCCGTAACAATACTGCTGGGTTTCTGCACAACATCCAAAATTCCATTTTTGCAAGATGAAACATCTGGCTTTCCTCCAGCTGCAAACACTGAGAAGGCGTGTTCCCAGCTTTCCATCATTTCGCACTTTGACCCATCTCATGCAATCGTTAAGAGATTTGTTAATGCTGCTTGGCAATTCTACAAATTTTGCTATTGCCTCCATTTCAGAAAGTTCTCTTGACTGTGTTTTATCCTCCATATCCACCAAGATTTTATGTAGACATTTGCGTAGTTCACTTTTATAAAATCAGATGTTTCTTGAAAAATTTCATTTATAAAAATATTATATTTATGCTCCCATGTAATAAACGAGTTTGTGACAATTTCTTACTATCAAAAATGTGCCCAAGTTTAAATCATTTTTTTGTTTTGTTTTGTTATTTAACATCTTGAAATTTAGGAGAACTTTCATTTATGAAGTGGTAACCTATTTTTTTCTGACAGGATTAGTCTGGGGTCTCCAAACAACAAGGTACCATATGAAGTAAAAGTGTAGCAATTTGGGGTCTATGTTAAATCAGCAAATGCTTAAAAAAATGAACACTGATTTATCGACCCTCTTTAAGCAAAAGCTTAAAATCCTGAACACTTGGAACGTCCCAGGGAAAAAAAAAAATCACTGTTTCACAAAAAAAAAAAAAAAAACAAACTTCAAAATATTAAATAAAGTGGCGGGCTTTGCACCCCCACCCCTACTTAAATTTACCAACTCTGAGATTGCACCACAGTGGAGGAAATGGCAAAGTCCTGAAAATGACACAGCGATTTTTTTTCCCTGGGGAAAAAAAAAATCGCTGTTCCTAGTGTCCGGGATTTTCAGCTTCCGCTTAAAGAGGGTCGATAAATCAGCATTGGCTTTTTTAAGTGTTCACTTATTTTAATATAGACCTGCAATATGGGGGGGGGGTGCTTAGTTTTAAAAAAATGCATATTTAGCCTTCCACAAAATTAGCAACATCTTCAAAAAATAGCCAGAATCCGTCTTTTCTTGCATTTGCCCTTGCAGCTTATTTAGATGGCCAAGGATTAGTGCAGTCTCATCTGGGATTTCAGAAGTTTCATTTTCTGTTTACCATTTAATAATCTTCTGTTTTAATTTGATTGAAATAATCTGGTTGAGCCGTAATCTAAAATGTCTGACCTATGGAAGAACATGATACTACTGAAGGGTGCATTTAAGTGTTGAATATGTAATATCTGAGAAATTTTGTAGCAGATTTGAAAAAGAAAGTGAGGAAATATAAAGAGAGGTACTGAAGACTCTTTGAAAGAGAAGAAGGAATGGCTTCAAGATGGTGCAAGGCTAATATAAAAATAACTGGCATAGATAGACCGAACATGTGTCCCACTTCTCTAATAGAAAATAAATCAAATGTCTAGATGGATGAAATCTGATTGACACTGGAGGCAATTTTTGGGCTGGGCACTTCCTATTTTGCAGACTGAATGTGCAAAGAAAGCTGTAAATGCAAACAGGAGAGAGCGAGTGAGAATGAGACACTGAAAAACATAGCTGGAGATTGTCAGTCCCGTTTTCTTTTTTAACTGATTGCATCTGCTCACTGTCTAACTTTTTGTGCACTAAAGTTTGCTGATTTTTAACATCTTCTACAAGAAAAATAGTAACATTTAAGGATTCAAAGGAATTGTTGGACAATAGTAGCAAACTTAGCAATACTGATAAATGCAAGCAGTTTTAGATTTAAGATTTTAATATTTTCTGTTAAATCTCATGTTGGTCATTGTACAGCGCAGAAGATAATTGTGTCGTCATTTGTCCTGCAGATGTTTTGCTCAAAAACAGCACATTAATTATTGTGCTGTCATTGTTGCAAAAAAAAAAAATCTTCATTTATGTTGTACATACCTATCAACCTTTCAGTACAAGAAATCTGGATAAAGCCAAAATTAATGGCAGAACAGAAGTCCAGAAATAGGGAAATATTTTAAATATTCCTTCTGTAAACTTAGAACATTGGTATAATAGTTTTTGCATTATTATGTATTTCCTGAAGGATATGAACTCTGAGACTCAAATGTGTGCCTTTATTTAGCATTATTTAGTGACTTTGGTCTTCAGTGATTTGCCAGAAAATGACACATTTTATGAGGGACAGACCAAAAATATGAGGCAAAAATCTGGACAGATGAGAGGTATGATTGTAGCAGTGATCTCAAACAAAAGTGAAACATATCCATATGTAGTGGAGTGCAGCTTACTGGACTGTGTGCATTACTAAGACCTAGTGTCACTGTGCACTCGAGTCAATATGCAGAAACACCTGTATTGTCAAGGAAAATTTCCACAAGTCCCTTAACACTTGGACAAAGGGATCTTTGCAGGTATTTTGTGGAGTTTTTGCCTCGATCTCTCTGGGTGGAACATATATGCAGCTGCTGTGAGGCTTTCATGCTGTTTCATTTCAGCCTTGCTTGGTGCCTACCCTTGAGATAAGTGGACATCAGGTTTTTTTTAAGATGAGAATGTTGAAGAATAGCTTTAGTTTCAGGTTATGCTGTAATAATAACCTCAAAAAGGGTGAAACATCTATCACTATTATTCTGAAACATTGTTGTACTGTCAGGGGAAATCTGCGCATTTCCTTTTATAATTGTTAGAGTGGTTTCACTGTTTCTCAGGGCCTATATGTTTAGGATGCATAAGCAACTGCTGTAGGACTCTCTTGTTTTTTATTTATTTATTGTATACCTATCTCTGATGGAAATGGGCATCAGAATTTTTGTAGGCCAAGTGTTTTAGAGAATAGCTTTGGTCTCTTGCTTATTCTGTGCTGATGAGCACAAACACGAGTGAAATGTGTTCACAATTAGTGAACTCCAGTTTGCTGGTCTAGGTACAGTGTTAGAATGTCTATGTATATCTTTGCACACTTTCATTCCTAATTGAAAGTGTGCATATTTGCTACAAAGCCTCAAAGAAAGGAAGACTTACAAATGTCGTGTATACTTGTTTCTCTTTCCCCATCTCTCACTGACTGGTCCTAGCATGCATTTGTGTAAGTCTTCTTCTTTTTTGTTTGTTTTATATTTCTAGTCTTTTTGAAAAGTTGAACAGAAAGATGAACAGTGTCATGCCTGTTCAAATCAGTAACAGGTAGGCGAGTGGGGTGGGGGGTCCTATATATTTTTTTAAATATCCAGCATTGTATTTTCATTTATTTCTTAGGAATATGTCAGATTTGCAAGGCTGTGGAATAGTGATAGAAGGCAAGATAGCCACCTACTATACCAGTCTGTTCCCATACTGATGTCATGAAGTTGTTCCTGACAAATTAGTAAACAAATTCCTTAAGCATGATTGTGAAATATATTACATACACTGTTATTTGCGCACTGATATTTGAAAAAGGGCTAAAGAATGCAGGCCTCAACCCTGGATGTATGGCTAGGAATTTAACATGATGTTTACGTATAAGCAACACATAGAAGAAAAAGAATTTTAAAAGTTTTATTATCAGGCTGAAGTTATCAGCGGAAACCACTTAGAATAATATAGGAGATAATGCCCTTTTAAGCACGTACTAGGCACATAAATGTCTACTAGCCCATAACTTGGGGATAGCCAATCTAGACTAACAGATATAATACCTGTACTTGTTTCAACACACATGCTGTAAAGAAAGCAGTCAGTGTTCAGGATACACAAGTCCTTCCTAGAAATGGAAAGCAAATTAAAGATTAAGAAAGGATACAAAAAACTCAGACTACTCATAAGATGAAAGGCATCGATCTTTGGGTTGGATTAAATGTGAGAGTTGGTCTTAGTCTAAAAACATGGTCAAAAAGAAATCAAACTTTAGGTTGCACTAAACATGGGAGATCTCTCTGTGTCTAAAACGCACTGGCAGCAAAAGCTAAGAATAATGCAGTTTTGGATACACCAGACTATGACGCAGTGTTGAGATAATTTTTTGCACAGTTGAAGTCCAAAAATCCATACTACTTAAAAGAGCACAATTTCTAAATGTTGCACCATAAGAATTTATAACAAAATTAACATGAACTGTTTTTATATAGGAAATGGGCTGACATTCTAAATACTGAATAAAATCTTTTTCATACGAAATAGGATTTGTCCCCTGTAACCCCCCCCCCCTACTTTTTTAACCAGTTCACTGCAGTTCTGGGCTTGAGTGAAACAGCTGTAAGGTAGTTTAGCTGTACAGAAAGCCCTCTACTTTTCTTCAAACTCGGCTACCAGTAAGAATGAGTCTGAAGATCATGAATAGCAGTTCTACAGTTTTAGTGCCGGTACCACTCATGCAGTGCAACCCTTACATTTTTTTTTTTCTGTTTCAGTAGTAGTATGCAGACTTTGCTTCGTTTTATTAAGCTTCTACCTCCTAATTATACAAGCTACTTACAGGGTCAGAGTTAGGTAGCACAGCTGACTCTTCACTTCCATCTGCTGATATTTTTCCATTTACTCCAAAAACTTCATTTTATCATGTATTCTAATATCAATTTGTGCACCCATTTTTTTAATTGTGATCCATTTCCTGTTATTATGTTTGCCTTCCTTTTTTTAACTGTTTTCTAGAATCCACAACATTCATTTTATAATGGTGCTGCGGACCAGGTAGTTTGTACATTTTTGTTTGCCTTTAAAGGTTGTTGATAATTCTATATTGCAGGAAAAGTGTGTTTGTCTTTTAAAGGGTTAGGATGGGCAAAATTCATATCCAGAAGCCAGCCATTGTTTGACTGTCTGTTATTTGTGATGTTTAGTGTGAAGTTTATTTATCCATCTTGTCCTTACTTAATATTAAGTATGTGTGTGTGTGTGTGTGTGTGTGTGTGTGTGTGTGTGTGTGTGTGTGTGTGTGTCTGTGTTCAAAATCTAATGTGACAAGAAATGTAAGACTTTTGGAAAGATGTCAAATTTGTTGTTGCTCCCTGCTACTGAAGCCACAGAAAAGCACTAACAGTAAAAAAAATCCATGAAATAAATGTATAGCGCATTCAACAAACACTATATTATACATATAAATATTATTTAGTAAAACTGTACCTGACTTAGAACCACCACTGACTTTGATGCAGGCATAAGAGGGTTTTACACACTGCCTGTAATTGTCCTGCTCTGAGTCCAGAAACATATTGTTTCTAAGAAGAAAAGGTAGATGCTCTAGTGTTGAAGCTAAATTAGGAACAGTGCTAAAATGAACTGATGTATGTGGGAGGGAGATACTTTGAGAAACAATTGCAAGATGGCAGTAATCCAAATATAGTCTTAGTAGAGTATCACTTCGGTGTGAAGCAGCAACTATTACATGTTTGAACATATCATGGCTTTAAGTTTATTTTTTATTTTCAAACTGCTGGGCAGAGGGGGAGGTACCATCAGTACCCTTACATTTCTATAACTTAACCTTAATTTTTATTGTCCCACCACAAATGCCCATATGTTCTTGTTTATCAGTGGTAACTAAACCAAAACTGTATTTTGTATGTGTATAAGCGCCCACACACAAATACAGATTTTACATATATATTTATCTGTACACACACATAGACATACGTACATTTTATATATGTATATGTGTGTGTGTGTATATATATATATATATATATATATATATATATATATATATATATATATATATATATATAAAAGTATATATATTGTGTATACATATATATATATATATATATATATATATATATACACATGTGTGTGTGTGTGTGTGTATGCATATATATATATATATATATATATATATATATATATATATATATATTTAGATAGCACTTGATCAAAAACCTTAAATATTGAAACATAAAATGCTGAAAACGCAAAATATTGATAACCTGCTTAATGCAGGGGCAAGCCCCCCTGCAACCACTGCTAATTATATGTACCAGCTCAGTGGGGAAAGGGCAAATTCCAGTTTCAGTATTATGTGTTTTTCAACATTTTGTTTTTTTGATCAAATGGATCAGTGTGTGTGTGTGTGTATGTGTATATGTATGTGTGCACATATATCTATTTAGTACAGGTTCCACCACCCCATGTGACTGCTGCATACCTCTCTCTCTGTGTATATATATATATATATATATATATATATGTGTGTGTGTGTGTGTGTGTGTGTATATATGGGTCCACCTCTTAATTTCGAAATCTCAAAATCCCGAACATCAAAATCCTGATGTCCGGATGTTCGAAATTTTGAAATCACGAATTTAAACAATTGAGATCACCCAACAGTGTGGAACGGTAACTTTCTCTTCACTGTAGTGCAATCTCGGAGTTGGTATATTTAAGTAGCAGGTGGTGTGGGGGATGTAGAGGGGCTTGCCCCCCTGCAGGAACGTGATGCCTAACTTTTTTTGTTTTATATTTTATTTTTTTGCATTTTGAGATTTCAAAATCTCGAACATCTGAACGTCGGAATTCTGATGTTCAAGATTTTTACTTTCCAAATTACATAGTGGACCCATATACATATATAATGTGTGTGTATGTATTTATTTATTTATGTATGTATAGATATATATATATATATATATATATATATATATATATATATATATATATATACTGCCTCTGAAGTTGTAACAGTAGCAGAAAGAGAAATGTAATGCATTTCATAAGAATTCTTCATTAATTGTTAAATGTCTCACACTTTAGTAGAGTTTCAAAGCTGAACTGTTTTCACTTATGCTGTAGTACTTAATTACATTATGTCTGCTGTTTTACTGGACTATAGTATCCAGATTGTGTGGTTTCCTGTCACTTGAGCTGTAAAACCAGCATTTTTACATTGAGGGTTTTCTGACTGCACACTTATGGCAAACCTACCTGAGTTGGGGGCTGCTGGTTGAAATCTTACTGTGTGTTTTCCTGATTGGTCTGTAGGCCTTGCTGTTGTAAAACTTGTTTTTCTGCCTCTGTTTTTGTAGTGGTGGTTAGCAGTGGTTGTATAGATGCAAATGATATCAAGTTAAAATTTTCCTTAGAATAACTATTTCTGCAACCTTCTTGCATTCGCCCTGCTGCTCTAGGAACATCTGAGTTGTACTCCGAGCAGGATCGCCTTGTTGGATCAGTACAGCGTACATTCTATGTCTGTGTGCTATCATCCCAGTCTAGTTAAATCTCCCTACTCCTCTCCCTGGTTAAGCTCATAATAAAAAAACTGAAACCATGGGTAGGCACTTTCTTCTTATCTCTGTGGCCAGCCTGGTGGATATGGACATCTTGAGACCATGTAGCAATTAATTAATGTATACTGACAACCACTTAATCCTGAAACAAACAAACCAAGTATGTGAGAGATGTAGTTACACTATGAAAATTGGGACACAACTCTCACATACTGACAAATAAAATGACAAACAGGTTGTCAGCACACTCGCATCATTTCCCTCACTAAATGAGATCTTTACACATAAACCCACATATGCAGAGGCACTCACAAGTAACTTACCTAAACTTCAGTGGCCTCACATACACTGCCCTCAGAAACCACATGCAAACAAAACCAAGTCAACACCAACAACTACTCGTAAAAATGCACATCAGAATGTCTCCACACGTAAGCCTGTAAGGCAAAAGACTACACATTCAAACGTCTTGGTCATAGGAGACGCCGTCATGAGACACAGCGATGCCCCCCCTTCACCAGGTTAGATAAAGGGAGAGTTATAGTCAGTTCCCAGGGGTCAGGATTCAGCAGGTCATGCAGACACTCGGGTCACTCAACTGCAAGTACCAGTATGACTCTTTCATAGACCACGTGGGTGTGAATGACCAGAGCTGTACCTCCCTGGACTATATGATTAGAGACATGATGGACCTCTCTGAATAAATGTTGGAGGCTGGTATGAGCCTCGGATTGAGCAGCATTCTACCCTCACCAAGAATGATACCACAATGCAAACAGCAAATGATTGACTTCAATAATTGGCTTAGCTACTGGTGTCATTCCAAGGGGAGTCAGTATTTGTCAGCCCAGGATGACATGATTGACAGACAACTCTGTTTTGCCAAAAATAGTCTGTGCCTGTTGACGCTATGCTTTTGAATACTGGCCAAAGCATTAGCCACCCCCATAATGCCTTTTTTAGGTATTGCCAAGCTTACAGACCTACCAATGTAACAAATTCTCTAATGCCAAGCTGAAGGTACTGTTGCTCAGTACTAGGAGTCTTAACAAGAAACTGCATTCCCTGAAAGCTTTCCATACCCTGAAGAATGCTGACCTCTGTGCAGTTACAGAGAGAAGGTACAAGACTGCAGAAAGCTCCCCAGCAGTGCAAGGCTACAGTGCCTAATACACATTCAGACCACCCTCTGAAAAGGGAAAAATGAAAGGACGAGGTGTTTCCATTTACGTCACACCTCTAGATTGGTCAAGCAGGATGCCTCACTTGAGCTACTCCATGTCCAGCTTGACCGTAAGCAAAATCCCCACAATATCATAGTTAGCTACAGGTCCCTAACCATGAACCATGAAAACCACTCCGCTTACTTGAAATTACTAGAATCACTTACTATTCGGCCCAGCACACTACTCATGGGCAATTTTAACTACCCTTCCATAAACTAGGAAACATATATGACCATTAAACATGCAGGCTCAAAGATTCCTTAATTTTTTCAATGCAAATGGTTTGGAACAGCTGGTCTGCACTCCCACTAGGGTCTCAAATATCCTTGACAACGTACTCACAAACATGGGAAGCATTGCACCCCCACCAGCATAATGTCCTCATTGGTAAGATCTGTCTCCTTTGAAATAAATGTAATGGTAGAATCCCATCAAATCCTAAAACCATAAATGATTTTTCAAGGCAAATTACATTCTGTTAAGCGATAACATATATAATTTTTAAACTCCCTCTAACCCTGAAAATATGGAGGCCTATGTAGAAGTATACACAAATTCCTTGTATAACTACTTAGACAATTGTATAAAAATGCCAGTACCTGTCTGAACTAAACCCAGGTCTAGTCATTAGAACAAGCCACCCTGGTGGACCCCTGGCATAAATAAACTATACAACAGAGGAAAGAAATTCCTGTTTTGAAGTAAGTTGGAGGGTGCACAACAGAGAAAAAAATGTTGCATTACTTTCAACAGGCAAATCAGGAAACTACTCAAATCTTCAAATGCTAAATATGAAACTAAAGCAGCCTCCCAAGCAAAGGATAACCACAAAGCAATTTGTAGTGACATCTGAAATATTAAGGAAAACACACAACAATATGTTGAGTTGGCTGTAGATGGCACTACCTTTACTCAGCCAGAAGAAATGGCAAACCTGCTGGCTGATAAATTCAGCTCAGATTTCACCCCCTCATCACCTCCAGTCACTCCTCATGAAATATCCCCTACCATTCCTTTGCCTGTTATCACAAAAGAACAGGTCATCACTGTCCTCTCTGAAGCCAGAAATGCAGCATCAGTGGGCCATGATGGAATCCCAGGGTGTCTATTAAATAGCTTTAAACATGACCTAGCAGACTCACTCAGATTTCTGTTTAACCAGATAGGCTTTATCCCAGCAGAGTGGAGGACAGCAACAGTCATCCCTCTGCATAAGGGGGGACCATCAGCTAACTCTGGAAACTACCGACTCATAAGTCTGATTAGCTTTATATGCAAGACTATGGAAAGGAGACTCATGGAACTGATTAATAATGATATAAGAAATCTCCAGACTGTAGACCCAACCCAGTTCAGCTTCATCAAGGGCAAGTTCTGCTTGCGCAGTCCGGCGGACTTCTTTGAGGAGGTCATCATGGCCATGGATGAGGGTAAGACAGTGCTGACCTCTTACCTTGATCTGTCCAAGACATTTGACACAATACATGACTTTGGTATTATAAATAAATTTACAAAAAATTTACAAAATTGGGCATAAACTTGTACATCATCAGATGGATATCCAAATGGCTCACAGACCGGACACATGTTGTTACAGTGGGGGAATCCACATTCAGCAAAAGGTCAGTCACTAGTGTAGTACCACAGGGCTCAGTGCTGGTGCTCCCTCCTGTTTGGGATATACTTCTCAGATGTCAAGGCAAATATTGATGGCCTTTGGCTGACCAGGTTTGCTGATGACTGCAAGTTGGGGCAATCATTGTTGATATTCTACATAAAGGTCTGATGCCAAGTAATGATTGGTGTCAGAGCCATGGACTCAAACAAAATGTGAAGACGTGCATAATTATACCCTCTGGGAAATCAAATACCCCTGCAAATTGCAACATTAATAGCACCCCCATAAGAATTGACTCAGTGGTGAGAGGTTTGGGCACTTGGCTAGATGGTAATCTGAACATCGTCCACCATGTGTCCATGGTGGTAAGGAAGTCTGTCTGTGTGGCTCAACTTTTATAAGTAAGGGTATGGAATCTAGATCTAAGGATGTCATAATACCACTGTACTCTGCCATCATCAGACCAATAATCGAGTACAATGCACCCTTTGGCATGTTCCTCGCCAGGCACCTGCAATGGTTGAAGTGTCCTCAGAGGTTTCTTACCAAAAAAAAATACAGAATATAACCAACATGTCATTTGTGGACCAATTAAAAGCCCTATCACTGTATTCAGTTTCCTACGGATTACTGAGGGGTAATCTGTGCCTGACCTACAAGGCAGTCTCTTACCCAGCCCTGATGGAAATGTAGCATATGCACATAACTAAATCCATTACTCACTCCAAATATCCAAACCTGATCTCTGACATGAATAGATCATACTTGAGAGACAGTTATGTGTCCCAAAGATTACCCCTCCTCTGGAATATTCATGTGAAGCAGAGCCCTACCCTGACCATCTTCAAGCACAGTATCACAGATCCACTCCTGGGGTAGCACTGATCTCCCTTATGGAAAGAGGCAGTCTGTTTTAACCTCACTTGCTGTCCCTTGTTATCTTTTCCTTAGGTAAAGAAAGTTGGGTAAAATCTGGGCAAAACTGGCTAGGCTTGTAAGGGCTCATAGTTGTTAGCCCAGTAATCTTCTATGAACCTAAATACCTTTTTGTCTGAGTTGGTGCAACCTATGAACCAGTACATTTAGGGATCTGTGATGTGGAAGTAGACCCCTAATATTGGGCAGTCCTGCATGCAGAAAAAATATTTTTCAATTTAATTTACCTTAGTTTATTTATATTTGTTTATTCATTTGTCAACTACCTATGCAGACTGGCTAGAAGGCTCCTTTCAGCTGGGACTGACTCCATGGTCACATCATCTTGGTCTAGGAAGAAATCACCCAAAAGAAGTGAATCACTGCAGGCCATTCCTCTCAGCTGTCCATATTTTCACTGAATATCCAGATTTTGCCTCATATTTTTGTCCGTTCCTCATAATATTGTTTCACTGAGGATTAAAGTCCATAAATAATGACATACACTTGAGTTTCGGACTTCATATCCTTCAGAAAAATGCATGCTAACACAAATCCTGTTATTCTAGTAACTTTTTAAATACTCTTCTTGAAAACATGAAATCTGTCCCTATTTTTTCGGCCTTTGTCCCCTGCATTATTTTAGGCTTTGTCTGAATTTTTTGCAGCAAGAGGTTGAGAAGTATACTGCAGAGACATATTTAGAAATTGCACGTGCAGTAATATCCTGTGGAAAATAGGCATTGTGTTCCTCAGTCTTGTGCTTTGATGAACTGACACTCTGAGAGTTTCACCCCAGTACCTGAAGATGTAGCCTTATTTGCTGATGCAGTCTTATAGTCCGCACAGAATAGACCTGCCTGTGGGGAGGGTAACATCTGAAGGAGCTGGGGTGAGCTGTTTCAGACCTGAAGATGGGACTGCAAAACTTTGAATTTCTGAATGTAGAAATAACAGCAGGCAATGCTAAATCAGGTGGAATTCCAAGTACTCCAGAAGTAAAATATCAGAAAACATTGGAACCAAGGCAGGATATAGTGACTCAGCCTTAATGAGACACTTTAAAACACTAAACCACTTTAAAAACGCAAGTAAAAACTTAAGCCAGTATGGCTTCTTCAGGCATAATACTACAGTTGCAGAAACAGGTTTAATTAATTGCTGTGTCATGTGATTTAAAAGGACTGGTTTTATTATTGTAGTGTTACGCCTGAAGAAGCCATACTGGTGAATGTTTTTATGTGAGTTTTTAAAGTGTGTCATTAAAGCTGAGTCATTGTATCCTGCCTTGGTTCCAGTGTTTTCTACTATTTTACTTAAGCTTCTAATTCCTAACATTCCCCTAATGTCACTGAGCATGTCAGCTGCCCGCAGTAGGTTCCATTGCTGACCTCTCCCACCACTCCTTAGGCTGTCATCTGGCTGAAGCTTGCTCTATGTAAAATCATCACTAGGATTATTATGTTAATTATGAAGTAGAGACAAGGAAGTTAATCTGAATAATGTTGGTAGTTGTGAAGCTGAATATAACCAGACCTGTGATAACTATTTCAGTCTTTTGTGTGGCACAAAGGAAATCTAACGAGTAAATGAAATCTCTGAATGCTATTACAATACTGAACTATTTTCCCTTTTTTTTAATTTTCTCAAACCTTTTCCATGACTTGTATGAGCATTTTCTGCACATCTTCCTTACACCCCTGTCTAGTTATGGCTTACATTAACAATCAAGAGATATGGCTTCCCAGAGTTCTAGGACAGAGTGTAAATCCCGTGTTCACTAACTCTGTAAAAATGACTTGCATATCTTATTCTTTTATTTCTATTCAGAAGCAACCATTTAATCACATCTGGTCAATGAATTCACCTTTGTACATGTCTCAAGTCACACACTGGCATTGAAACACATGTTTATACATGCCTTTAGTCACTTATTGAAACACATTTTTTCACATATTTAGTCACATGTCAGTGAAGAGCATCTTTGTAGATGTCTGATAGTGATTCCTGTTAATTTGTTTCTGTTGAAACATTTCGTTTTATCCAGTTATTTAATTTTATGTATCCCTTTCACTAACTGTTTATGTCCTTCTGAAGCTGTCACTCTTTTTGAGAGGAGAGCCGAGGAAAAGAGAATGCATAAAGATATAAAACAGCAGTTGCAGTCAATATATGCTTAATGAAACCTTATCATGGTTGCAGAAAATGAAGTGTTCTTATTTAAATACATTAAACATTTTGAATAGGAGAAACCGGGAGTACATGTCTCCAGTGACCGTAGAAATGAGATATTGTGTACATTTTGACAGAGAATCATTATGATTTTCCTAGGTTCTCATTTTTCCGAGGGTTATGCAACCCTACCTAATGTCTCCTTCTTCAAAAACAGATTTACCCTCTGTCAGCTTATGGAATTTATACTTCACCGGCCAGAGAATTTCATCATGCTCTACCTGAATATGAACACCATTTTGTTGATGATGTCATTTCGTAATTTCTAAAGCCATTAATTTTGTAGATGTAGCTCTCTTTCATTATATCAATAAGTCAAGTTAGAAGTTTCCAGAATATGTTTAGTCCAAGGAAATTACTATAAGAAAATTATAAAATTCCCTTTGATTGTAAAAGATCAAACCAATCTCTGATAACTGGGGAAATATTTATATTCTCAAGAGCAGCATTAATAGAGCATTTATATACAGCAGCTTCAGACATGCGCACATTCAGTCCAAAGTATCGTTCTTATAATACATTTAGCATTTATTGCAGTGCCGTAACATTTAAACAGGTGAAATATCTGATGCAGTTTCATAAGCTAGTTTTACATGTGTAATGGGAGTTCCTCATTTCTTAACATTTACAGTTAAGATGAGCTCAGCTGGCTTTGACAATAGCCGCTTTGCGTTCTCTGATGCAGACTGTGTTACAGTATCCTGTGAAATACAACACCCTGATTTAACAAAAACTCTGCATAATCCTATTTTACAATATACAGTATATACACTTGTGTTTGATTTATTGTACAAAGGCCAAGTACACAGCAAAAACTTTTGACAAAGGTGTGGATATTTTTTCAAACAGATATACAGCAAATTCCTCTAAAAAAAATTCTCCATGAGCATCTAGTCCAAAAGCATCCTTCTTTGTATATGTAGCATGATATATTCTGACATTATTTCCAGTTGTATTTACCGAATATGATTCTCGACAAGTTTATTTTGTGAGGCAAGTAGGTTATTTTTATTGAGTTTGTCTGAACTACTGACCTGTCAGTTACAGCCTGCTTGAAAAATCCTGCATTTAAAGGAAAATATTGTTATAGATGCATCTAATGGCACTCAGTTTTCCACTGTATTGCTGCTACCTTGGGTTTGGTTACATAATTCAGTAAAAACGGAACGCACCAGCCTTTGCATTATTTGCTTCTTACAGCAAATTGAATCCTTCTGGTGGTTTTTTTTCTCTCTTTGGTTTTTGAAGTTTGACTGACAGTATTTACGTGCATAGTGGTTTGTAAAGAGTCTAATATTAAAGTATACAATGCCAAATTAGCAATACCTTATCCTAAAAAGTGTGTTGTTTTGACAGAACATACCCCTTCTGCATGCATGTAACTTGTTGGAGTCAGAAAATATAGGCAGTGGGACATTAGCTTGGAACAGGCCCCACCGCAAACAAATAAAGTATGTGTGTGTGTACGCACCTGTATGCAATTTTGTTGTTTTTTCAGGACTGTTCCTTTTGCTACATGTTGTACTTATTCAGGTTATGCTGCTGTGTCTTTTGAGCCACGTAGCATTTCATCAGCGTTCCAAAGAGCATATATGTATGTTTGGTATGCCTGGACCCCAGGTTTAAATGATCACTTCTCATGCCATACTTTCATGGGCGCCTAATTTTCCACTCTCATGGCCACAAAATAAAGGGGACTGTCCTTGACATTTATATTTGAACCTCTAACAAAGATAACACAAGAAAGAAATGTTCAGTTATAGTAGTTTACTCATTTGGAATTCCTAATACACTAGCTTTGTGTTTACCATCTAGTACAAGAAGTTCATTCATTAATTTTGCACACGCAGTTGAGAGTTTGTTTTCCAAAGCAGCAGTTACAGTCAACATATGCTTAATGAAACCTTGCCATGGCTGGAGAAAATGACTTGGAGTCAGAATATATAAGCAGTGGGGCATCGGCTAGGAACAGGACACTTGTCCCCATCACAAAAAAAAAAAAAAAAAAAAAAAAAAAAAAAATTCATTAAAATGTTCTCATTACAGATCCCAGTTATGCTGCGCATTAACTCAGTTGTGGCCTAGACAGCCAACCAAACAGTCAAACTTTCTGTTTTTACCTGCTGAAACCTTGAGGCGGCTGAAAAATTAAGAGTTCCAAGTTATATTATTATTAAACAAAGCTTCAGCCAGAAACCATACAGATTACTATTCCTTACTTTTCTTTTCAATCCCTTCTGCTTCCACAAGCATAAATATTGTAATGCAAAGTCAAGATTCCTAAATTCATCCAAAAAGTAAAGTAAAAGTCCGGATTCCTAAATTCAGCAAAAAAAGTAAACAGAACTGCAGTGCAATTTGGACCTCCCAAAAGTTCTCTCCAGTTGTCTAACATGAGAAATAAGGCATGTAACTTCAGTGATAGCTACCCAATTCAATTCTACTTGACTGTTACTCAGTAATTTTACCTGCGTCAGAACATAATTGTCTTTGTTCCTCAGTAGTATGAAGAAATCGCTTACATATTGTGATTTTCATGCACTGGATTGAAACTACTGCATGCTTTGGCTGTTGGCTGAACAAAATGCTGTGGCTGTTGTCACCCCCCCAAAAAAATGAATAAAAAGAAAAAAATTAAGGTTAATTGGCGTTTTTAATATTTCCAAACAAGCTACGACGATCAGTGTATTCTTCTGTAGTGTGATGCATCGTTTTAGCTCCTACCATATTTCCAGTATTCAAATAATTATTTAAGTGGTTACCTTTTACTCACTTTTACCTTTTATAACCTTTCCTGATATTTTCTGGTCCCTCACACTGTTCATGTGTAAAGAGATATGTTATTTTTATTTCCTCTGAACTCTTCCTACCAGTTCACACTTGTTCACAATTTCTTACAACATGTCCCCAAAAAGACTGTAAATCTAAAAAAAAAAAAAAAAAAATGCTTTACCAATAAAAAAAATCTTTATCCTACAGAGCAATCCCTAATGACTGCTCTCTTCAGTACATGCATACTCTTACTCAACTTGCCATTTATTCCTTATGCACACATTTAAATATTTAAATAAAATAAATCTAATTTATGTATTTTCCTTACCTACTTACATGCCACACAGTAATAACTACAACAAAACTACATTCATTTTCTCGGTACATCTCCTTCATCCTTCACTTAACCCATTGGAATGCTCATCTACCCATTACTTTCTCTACTGCTGTTTCACCTTTACCAAACTACCTCCTATCAGATTTTTCTCTCTCTCCCTTTTCAGCCTTTCTGTCTCCATTAAAATACCTCTCATACTGAGCACTTCTCTCCCATTTCTTCACTGTTACTTAGCCTAATCACAGTAGATCCTGGGTCCTACATTAAAAAAAAAAAATGCAGATACATAATTGCAAACTCAGCATATACCTGCCAAAAATGCAAGCAACCAAAACCCTTACTTATTTTTCAAGATTTTTCACCAGTAAATGTCATTGTAAATCATACCCAGATGTTCATCGTGTTTCACACCCAGATGTTCATCGTGTTTCACTGTTGCAGTCATTACAATTGGTTTATCCTGCTGGCAGGCTACCCGCAGTCGGTCTGAATTCCAAAGTCTAGGTCTGGCGTCGGTTGCTGTCACCTCTTCCCTGACATCAGTACGCCAGGGGTATAAAAGATGCAGCTGACGCCATTTTCTTCTGTCTTTCTTGCCACGCGGTGCCCGAAACAAAAGCAGTTCGCAAGTGCCAGTTGTCCGACTCCTGAGATTTTCGTGTTCGAATTTCAGATCCGAAGTTTTCATCAAAAGCTAAGTACCCCGTTGGGGAAACTTTTTTCTTGCTCCAGACTGATGTCAGAAAAAGTTAATAATTGTATTTCTTGTGGGAAGCAAATACCTCATAAGGACTTTCATTCCTACTGTATTCCTTACCTAGGCCCTGACCACGACGTTGCTAATTGTCGGTTTTGTGCTAGATTTAACCAATGCACTATTAAGCGTTGGTACGACTTTGCATTTCACTGTTTTGGCAGAAGATTTAATTATACGATGTCGTCGGATAGCCATCCGACTACCGCATTTCACAAGAAATGCAAAGAAAAAGAAAAGGACAAGCATCCGAGGTCCAAAACTGATGACGAGGCTTCTTCTAAGCCAGTCGCCGGTTCTCAGTGAGGCTCTTTCACAGCCCCTGACGCCCGCTACTTTAGATCCGCAGGCCGCTAACGACTCCCACGTGAAGCCGACTAGGCCACTGGATACTCAAGGTATTGGTACCTCTGAAACTATTCCCTCAGATGGGTCCGGAGCCGCTGAGCAGGCATCGGCTTCTGAGGGTGTTTTCAGGCCTACACAATTATATGTAAAAACGACTTCAGCTTCAAAGGCAAAGACTAAAGCACCTTTAAAGACAAAGAAACAAGTACAACAGCCACATGGACAGGCCTCCATGCCTAAAAAGCAGATGCTCAAAATGGCCGAAGACCTAATTACTTTGATCAGGGGTTCCCATCCCCCTCCTGATAAGAGGACTAGGCAAGAGACAGAATATGAATCTTCAGATCAAGTTTCCATTTCATCTTATTACTCTTCTGATCAGGAATACTCTCTTCCTCCCTATGAGGATTCTGATGCTGAAGAATCTATTCCTTCAGCCTCTCCTCCTGAGGATTATTCTTTTGGGGAAACTTTGCATACCATGAGGGAGCATTTCCACTGGGAGAGCCAAGATTATTCAGAATCTAAGAAGAGGCTCAAAGACTTCCTTTTACTACCTCAACACAGGCCCCTTGCTATTCCTCCTGTGTTAGACATTGTAGATGATGTTTTTTTCAGAGTCCAGTCTGACTCCTTGCCTTCAGCTCCTGTTAAGACAGACAGATATTACAGGGTTCCTGATTCACATAAATTTCTTTTTAAAAACCCTGCTGCTGACCCAGAAACTATCTCTCAGGGTCCCAAAGGGGTCAAGGCTTCCTCTGCAAAAAACCCTGCCCCCTCTGACAGGGATTCTAGGGCACTGGACAGATGGGGAAAAAAGATTTACACTTCTGCGACCTTGGCTGTAAGGGCTTTAAATTGTCAATTTCATATGCTCAAATATCAGCAATATATTATGTCACTGCTTAAACAGAAAATGTTGATAAATTCTGAATGTGCAGAAAACAAAGAAATGCAGGATTTATTGCATGCAGCTGAACAAGTGGGAAAGCATACTATGCACTGTGGTTTTGACTCTCTAGAGGCCTCCTGCAGGGCTGCTGTTACGGGTTCTGTCATCAGGAGGCATGCTTGGTTAAAGGAACAGAATTTGCCCGATCATGTTAAAGCAAAATTGTTAGATGCTCCATTACAGCATGATACCTTGTTTGGTGTTAAGGCAGAGGAGGTGTTGAAGAAAATGGAGGACAAAGCAAAATATATGCAAACAGTCAAGGATTTCTTACAGGTACAGCCTCCAAGGTTTAGCAGACACTGGCCTACAAAAAATTGGTCCTTTCCAGTGTCAGACAGGCCACAAAGGGGCAGATACAGACACCCTAGAAGCAGATCCTAGCCCAAAGGCACATACAGGTCTAAACAATGGGGTTCTTCTACCTCCAAAAGCGGAGAAGACAAATCACAGCCATACAGGAAACAGTCCCAATGACTTCCCCCTGCCTGCGCCAAGCATTTATCTTCTGGCAGCACCATTAGGGGGAAAACTAGCATTTTTTCATCAAAACTGGCGTATAATAACCCAGGACAAATGGTCTTGAACATAGTGTCACAAGGATACACGTTTCACTTTCATACCCTGCCAAGGGCACACGGTTTGCCAGACCTGCCAAAAAATCAGTGGGCAGAGGCACAAAAGCAAGTTTCATCCCTCATGGACATGAGGGCCATTCAGCAAGTACCAGAGCAAGAGCAGGAACAAGGATTTTACTCAAGACTGTTTTTGGTGCCCAGAAAGGACAAAGCCTGGAGACCAATACTGGACCTATCTTTTCTAAACACATCTGGATATTCCAAAATTCAAAATGTTGACTCTGCAGCAGCTTCTGCCCATGCTGGGCAAGAAGGCCTGGCTTGTGACTTTAGACCTAAAAGAGGCATACCCGCATGTCCCAATCAGACAATCATGCAGAAGATACCTCAGATTCATAGCTGGCTCAATGCACTACCAATTTTCTGCACTGCCCTTTGGCTTATCTACTACGCCCAGGGTCTTCACAAAATGCCTGGCTCCAGTAATTGCATTCTGCAGACAAAGAGGAATACAAATATATCCTTACTTGGACAACTGCCTCATTCAAGCAGAGAACAAGGACATTCTACTATAGCATCTGGCGTTTGTAAAAAGATTACTAACATGCCTAGGGTACACAGTAAACGAAAAGAAATCAAAACTGTTACCCTCTTAAGAGATAATATTCCTGGGTGCAAGCTTAAATACAACTGCCCAGATGACTTATCTCACGCCAGACAAACAAAGGCAACTGACTACTTATTTCAAACTGTTGGCAACAAAGGCCCAGTTATCTGCAAGAAAAATTCTGCAGGCTTTGGGCTTCATGGCATTCTGTATTCTGCTAATTCCATATGCAAGACTGCATATGAGGAAACTTCAATGGTATCTAAAAAGTGTTTGGACTCAGCATTGCCACAGCCTGGAAATAATAATTACTCTTATTCCCTGTCTGCAACAGGAGTTTCGATGGTGGGCAGAGGCCTGTCACCACAACAAGGGGCAGCCATTCACTTTATCCACAGCCAGGCAGACATTGACAACAGATGCATCAGATTATGCCTGGGGGGCCCACATGGCAGGAAGATGTATTCAGGGCACATGGTCCACAAGCCAGATGCATCTACATATCAATCAAAAAGAGATGCTAGCTGTTCAGAATGCCCTTACAGCCTTCAAGGATCTACTGCATCAGGGACAACTACTGATAAAGACTGACAATACTACAGTCATGTGGTACATAAACAAGCAGGGAGGAACAAATTCCTATCCCCTTTGCAGATTAACCATGACTTTGTGGGACACAGCATTGACTTACCAAGTATATCTGCAGGCACAATTCCTGCCAGGAAAGATAAATACTCTGGCAGATGAACTAAGCAGAAACATCATGGATCCCCTCGAGTGGAAATTGGATCCGCAAGTCTTCAGCATGATAACAAAGAAATGGGGATGCCCAGACATAGATCTATTTGCCTCCCCTCACAACTGCCAACTACAGAAATTCTGCACAAGGACTTATCACAAGCAAACCTGGAAAGTGGATGCTCTATCTTTCAGCTGGAAAAAACTTAACGGTATATGCCTTTCCTCCACTGCCTCTCCTCCCCAAGTTACTCCTAAAGGTCAGACAAGAGAAGCCAAAAATGATACTGATTGCCCCAGACTGGCCCTGCCAGCACTGGTACCCAATCCTAAGGAACCTGTCTGAATGCCCAGCCTGGGCATTACCTCAAATTTCTCACGTAATATCCCAACAAAACAATCAAATCCTGCACAGCCAACTCAAGACCTTAAGTCTGGCAGCATGGCGGATAATGTAGTCATTCAAAACACCCCTCTTTCTAAAGTGGTGATGGATGTTATTTTGGAGGCCAGGAGGCCTAGTACCAGAAAATCATATGCTGAAAAATGGAAGAGATTCTGTGCTTGAAACCAGGCACAAGGAATTGACACGATGGTACCAAATATTCCACAGATTTTACAATACTTAACTGAGATGCTGGACAAAGGCCTTTCCTTTTCATCAATTAAGATTCATGCCTCTGCCATTTCAGCTCATTAGAATACAGAGCCACCTATTTTTTCTCATCCTTTGCTAAGACAGTACCTCAGAGGAGCCAAAAACTTAAGGCCTCCAAGGAGATCATCAATATCTGCATGGGACAACAATTGTGTCTTGGAAAAACTCACCCTGCCTCCTTTTGAGCCAGCCGCTACAGCTGACATGAAATTTTTATCTTGGAAAACAGCTCTGCTCCTAACAAGAACCTCTGCAAGATGAGTCTCAGAGCTACAGGCACTCATGGCTGTGGAGCCTTTTATCATTTTCCATCCAGATAGGGTTTCTCTGAGGACAAACCCAACCTTTATGCCTAAAGGAGTGTCCAGTGTGGCCCTTAACCAAACTATTCACTTGCCTACCTTTATCCAAATCCACAGAATAAGGGTGAGAGACTTCTGCATTCTTTGGACATACACAGACAGCTGCGCTTCTACTTGGACAGAACCAAAGCTTTCAGAAAGACAGAGCAATTATTAGTGGCATATGCTGCAAGATCACAAGGAAAAGCTATCTCAAAGCAGACTATTTCAAAGTGGATAGGCCACTGCATTCGTTTCTGCTATTCACAACATGGCAAATCAGTGCCTAAGGACATTAGGCCACATTCAAACAGAGCAGCAGGCACTTCAGCAGCCTTCCTCAGAGGAGTACCAACCAAAGACATTTTAGAGTCTGCAACCTGGAGTTCAGTGCACACTTTTACAAAGCACTACCACTTACCACTCTACTCTAAATCCAGGGCAGGCTTTGCCACTGCAGTTCTGCAGAGCCTCATAGCCGCTCCTAATCCTATTTAGCTCCAGCCTCCCAACCTTAGCTTTGGGATTCAACCCAATTGTAATGACTGCAACAGTGAAACACGATGAACATAGTACAGTTGTGTGCCTACCATAAATGTAGATGTTCGAGTGTATTCACTGTTGCAGTCCAGGTTACCCACCCACCATCCCCCTTAACTTTGCTGGAACTTATCTGTACTTCTCTATTCTATACTACCTATGTGGTGTATTTGCTTGCACATGAAGGAATAATTTACTTTGGTGCATGCATGCTTTATTGACATATTTTGGGAGCACCTGACATCTGGGGCAAGAAAAACTGAAGAAAATGGCATCGGCTACATCTTTTATACCCCTGGTGCACTGACGTCAGGGAAGATTTGACAGCAACCGAAGCCGGACATAGACTTTGGAATTCAGGCTGACTCTGGGTAGCCTGCCAGCAGGATAACCCAATTGTAATGACTGCAACAGTGAATACACTCTAACATCTACATTTATGGTAGGTACACAACTGTACTTTCTACACTTCAGACCTCTGGAGATAGGTTAGTGGGGCCAGGATTATGGTGCATAACATCCAACTCTACTCTTCACCTAGTAGCTTTTTATTTCTGTAGTGTCAATGTACACATTCTGTCTCTATCAAGACTTCAGAGTTCCACGCCTGGATAGTTTCACACATTCCTGAAGTGATTATTATTAACAACACTTGGTTTTGGTGTTGCAGGGTCAGTGGCTCAATAGGTAGCACACTTGTCTTTGATGCAGAAGACTGTGAGTTCTATTTCTGCACTAGGAAGATGAATTGGTGGCACTCCAGTGCAGCATAACTGGTGTGCTACACACCTGAATGTGTCATCCTTCAGATAAGAAGTTGAATTGGAATTCCATCTGCTTAGGTTGGTGGTAGCTCAGGTTGATGTAGAAAGAAACAATTTCTCAATACTGAGTGGCTTTGTTCTCTGGTTCTGAATCACGAGCACAGCTTTGTCATTGGATTGTTCATTTCAGTAGGATTTACTTGAGTAATTTTGAATGTAGAAAGATCCCACTGCACCTATATTGAAAAGAGCTGAGGAAGTTCACCAGTGTCCTGCCCAGATTTCCCCATGTAGTATAAATACAACTCTCTGGTCTCCCCCGAAAAAGGGTCAGTAGCCTGGTTAAAATAACCTGGTCAACAAAGGATAAAAAAATTAAATAAATAAGACACATGTTTAAGATAATACTCTTCACCCTCCTTGATCTAACATTATTTGTTATGACCAAACAAACAAAAGAGGTAGAGGGGTAGCTCTACTCTTCTCTTCCTACCAGTCTATCATGCTGTGTCCGCAACCACCACCTACCTTTTCAAATGCAGAAATATTTAATTCAGGTTACGTTTCAGTAGGCCAAGTACCTTTATACATTCCCACTAACAATCACACTCTAGTAGAAGTCTATCTTGGGTAAGAACCATCATAACTCTAGTAACCCTCATCCTGGGTGACTTCAATTCTGACTGAAAATCCATTAACACCACCAACTCAACCACCACTATCAACCTGTTTGGCTTCTTGAAACTCACAGCATTGCCAACCAGATACCAAAAATAAACTAAAATGTAGTGCTGTTGAATTAAATGTAACCAACAGTCCAAAGTAAGTAAATGAGTCATGCTGTCTCGCAGATACTGTTACCATTGTCCCACTTTTGCCTTGAACCAACAATTCCATGTGCAAAAACCTATCCCTTACAAAAATGTAAGAAATGCAATAAACTGTGACTCTTCCACTTTTATATTTTATCTAGAACACTGTAACTGTTCAGCCCTTAATATCTGCCTATAGACCAGACAGTTGTTAAATTCATCTCTGTCTTTCTTAATATATGTATTTCACATGCTCTACTCAGAAAGATAAGGTCCAAATCTAACCCTGAACCTTGGTTAAAATGAGAAACAAAACAAACACTCAGTAAAAGAGAGAAAGCTTGGAAAATGCAGCATATAATCATAAATCAGTCCTCCTTCCAATCCTACAAACAGTTCTCAACCTCACTAAATAGCACATCTTAACCAACAAATGAAATTACTTTACTTCTCCCCCAAACTCCTATAGTTCCAATCTCAAGTCCTGCCAGTCATCCATTAATGACATCCTTTGGACCTAGTTGTTTCATCAACCTGTTGCATAATGACTTCTTCTTCTTTCGGCTTTTTCCCGGTTAGGGGTCGCCACAGCGGATCAACTGTCCACTCATGATTGGCAGTGGAGTTTTTATGGTGTCGTGTTGCCAGCCTGGCGCCCAACTTTCCACAGAAGGCACACACATGCACACACTCACACCTAGGGCCAATTTAGAGTGTCCAATCCACCTACAGCATGTCTTTGGGATATGGGAGGAAACCGGAGCACCCAACCTGTTGCATAATGACACTGCATATAAATTCAACTCCCATTTCATCAACACATTTACTGCACTAATAAAACTTTACTCAACATACCCCATTCTTCCCCATCACCTAAGCCTCAATCCTTCACTTTCAAACCAGTTCCAACCACTTCCATTCACAAACCCATTAGCAAGCCTAAAGCAACCAAGTAAGCTGTTGACAATTTCACAACCAAATATCTAAAACTTGCAGCTGAACCTCTCTGCTATTCCTTATGAATTCTGTTCAATCAGTCCTTACATGAAGCCACTGCTCCTACATTAATGATCCTTAGACATTTCACTGCATAAAGGTGGTCATTTCACATAAATGTTAATTGTTTTTGTCCTGCTTCTGCCCTCTATCCAGTATCAAAAATTAATTAAAAGGTGCATCTGTAATCAGGTTCTTCACTGCATTCTGTCCAGCAATCTTTTTTCCTTCACAACATGGATTTCAACCTTATCATAGCACAACTACTGCATTGCTACCCTTCCTTAGGCTAACCTAAGGCTATTTACGATGAACAAAACCAAATCAACTTGGTTCATCCATCTTTTCTTGATCTTTCAAAAGCATTCAAAAGCTTCTTACACCCAAAACTTCTCCAAACTCTCTCCTCCCATGGTTTCTCTTATTTTATCTGAACTGGTTATGTAGCTACATTGCCGTCCAAACCCATACAGTTGTCAACTTTACATTAAGTGGTCCTCTGACCACTCCTGTCGCTTAAGATTATTTACATAGGTTCATAGTTGTGTACTAGGCTAATGGTCCTGGAGCCTTTACAAGCCTAACCCATAGGATTACCCTGGCATCGTGCCACCTGACCTTAGTTCCCAGTGCCTCTGTCGAGTAGAACCACTGGAGTAATCCCCAGGGTGAATTTTCTATTTCCCATCCGCTCATCAAGATTTCTCTTGAAGAGGGCCAGTGAGGTGCTCTGTTTGACATGTATGGGAAGTCTATTCCATAGCATGGGTAGTCTCTAGGTTATGAACCTGTCCCACCAGCACGTTCTGTTAATTGTGGTAATGAGGTTGAGGTCTTTGGAGCATGTGGTGCGGAGGGATTGGGATTTCTTTAAATGCAGCATTTCTAACAGAGCTGAGTCAGACATGGCTTTGTAAGTCAAGCAGAGATCGCCTCTAAGTAGGAAGTATGAGACAGAGAATAGTTGGATATTTTTGAGTCTGTCCATATAGGACAAGTGTTTAAGACCTAGGATCCTCATTGTGAGGTACTTTTGCAGCCTCTCCAGTTGTTGCATGTGTCTAGTGAGGTACATGCCAAATGGGGCATTGTACTCGATGATTGGCCTAATGAGGGAAGAATAGAGAGAGACAATGACCTCTTTCTTCCTGGATGCAAAACCCTTAGTAATGAGATGTGCCACATAGAAGGACTTTCTGACTACAGTGGCAATGTAGTGGTCAAAAGAAAGGTTGCCGGCAACCTGTGTTCCCAGATCTCTTTTAACACCTTCTGTGTTCAGTGGATTACCATCGATGTGGTAATTCATGGGAACCAGGTTTTTCCCAAAGGGGATGATGACACATTTTTTGGCATTGAGCTTAAGGCCATGGTTCTGACACCAGTCGTTGGTCTCAGTGAGGCCTTTCTGTAGGATGTCAGCATCACTTGGGAAGTTAATAATGGCTCCCAACTTGAAATGTCTGTGAACTTTGACAGCCAGAGTCCCTTCGTATTGGCCTGGACTTCTGAGAATTAGATACCAAACAGAAGAGGACCCAGGATCGATCCCTGTGGGACTTCACTCGTGACTGGTCGGCAGTCTGACTTGGAGTCAGCTACTTTCACACTGTGGGCTCTTATCTGTGAGCCAGTTTGCAACCCACCTAGTGAGATAGGGGTTGATGCCTAGCTTTGTGAGTTTTTCTATGATTCCTGAGTGGGGAATGGTATCAAAGGTCTTGGCCAGATCAAGGTAGGCTGGAGGAATCTCCTTGTCTTCATCCACAGCTCTGAGCTCTGGTGACTTGACACAAATAAGTCAACCAGGTTGAGCAGACATGATCTACCCTTCACAAAACCAAACTGTGTGGGATCCAGAGTTTGGAGATTCCCTATATCCTTGTTTATTAGGTCCATGATGATGTGTTCCATAGCTTTGCATATCAGACTTGTCAGGCTAATGGGGCAATAGTTCCCAGGATCTGTAGTCGCTCCTTCTTTGTGGAAAGGGATGACTGTAGCAGTGCATCACTCGGTAGGGACAAAGCCTGAGGTGAGGCTGTGATTGAACAGGGGACACAGGTGAGGTGCCAGTTCACTCTGTAGTTCATGTAGAACACAGCCAGAGATATTGTCAGGTCCCATGGAAGCTGTATTCTTGGCCTTGGACAGTGCTGTTTTAACCTGTGCAGCAGTAATACTGGGTGCCTGGCAATCTACTGGGATTATGATTTGTCCTTGGAGGGGGTAAAGTTGGCACTGAATCTGTCAACCAGTATATTGGCAATATCTGTTTGATCAGTATAGGAGGTACCATTGTGCAGTAGCTCAAAGCAAATATGGGTATTGCCATGGAGTTTCTTTACATAACTATAGAAAGCTTTGTGGTTGTCTTTGCTATCTGCTGCAATTCCGTTTTAATAGCTAGCTTTAGAGGATTTAATGAGGGATCTCAACTTTTTGTTGAGGCTGCTAAGGGAGTTTTTCCAGTCGTGGGACTTCACCTTATTCTGCATCAGTTTCCTCCTTCTGTTGTAGGGTTTGTTTATAGCAGGGACCACCAGATTGGCTTCCTTTTTTGGAGGAGAGCATTTTGGTTCTGTTGGGTATGGCGAGATCCATAACGTTTGTGTAACTGTTCATACAGTGCATTGGTGTTTGATTCAGCGTGAAGTAAGCCACCTCTGTTTTTAAAAGCCCAAAGTTAGCTTTGGAGAAGTTTTTTTTTCATGGTGGTTATCTTTGTGGGGGGGGGGTGAATTTCCAAGGTGATTAGTTTGTGGTAGGCTCTAACCAGGGAGGAGTTGACTATTGGTGTAGAGCATTGGTCGCCCATGTTAGTAATGACCAGGTCAAGGATGTTGCTACCTCTAGTGGCAGTAAGAATGAGCTGGTTCAGGGCATTGGAATTAATGAATTCCA
The DNA here is from genome assembly GCF_019279795.1 of Protopterus annectens. Classification (NCBI taxonomy): domain Eukaryota; kingdom Metazoa; phylum Chordata; order Ceratodontiformes; family Protopteridae; genus Protopterus; species Protopterus annectens. The sequence continues at coordinate 62,277,103 of NC_056742.1, read as the reverse complement.
GGAAATGTTGGCCAAGTGTATTGGTGCATGAGTAGTTTTCCCAGTTAATGGTAGGGTAGTTGAAGTCGCCCAGTATGAGAGTGTTAGGTTGGACCCTGATATTCTCCAGGATGCTTAGGAACGTGGAGTGCGAGTCTTGTGACATGGTTGGGGACCTATAACAGGCTACAATCTGAATTGCTGTCTTACCCAATGTTAGCTGCACCTGAAATATCTCTGATGCATTATGTTGGGCAACCAGTCTGGAGGTGTGCGCATCCTTTATGAATATGTAAACACCACCGCCTTTGGGGCTTCGGTCCAAGTTCTGGGGCCGAAAGGTGTGGAATGAGTTATAGCCTGGTAGTGCAGTGGTGCTTTCTGCTGCCTTGAACCAGGTCTCTGTTACAGCACAAGTGTCAATGTTCTCCATTTTAAGAAGTGCTTCAAGTGAGTGCATTTTGAGATTTAGACTTCTAGCGTTGAGCAGCATGACCCTCAGATTGCATTTGTTTGTAGCTGTTATAGTGGTAATTTGGTCTTTGGAATACCGCCTAAAGAAGGCACTGTAGGGGTGGCAAGAGTCTTGGCCAGTATCCGGAAGCCCATGGGTGACAGATGCAGGCCATCTCTGGAAAAGCATTGAGGTCTGTCAATCATGTTATCCCAGGTAGACAGATACTGGATCCCCTTAGAATGACACCAGAAACTTAGTTAATTGTTAAAATCAATCATTTTCTGCTTGTACTGTGGTATCATTCTGGGTGATGGTAGGCTGCTGCACAGGGCTAGGGTCATACATGCCTGGGCTACATAAAACAAGAGCTCCTCCATGTCTCTTTTCATGTAGTCCAGGGAGGTATGTCTCAGGTCATTCACACCCACATGTACAATGACAGAGTCATATTTGTACCTTTTGTTGAGAAACCTGAGTGCATGCATTATGTGGCGGATCCTGGCACCTGACAGGCAGCTGACTGTTACTTTCTCCTTATTCATCCTAGTGAGTGGGACATCGGTGTTCTTCAGTATTGAGTCACCTATGACTAGTGTGCAGGGCATGCTGTTTTTCCTTAGGGGCTTTGGTTGAGGGTCACACTGTTTAGGAGAGTTGTGTCTCATGATTAGTGTTGTGTTGTGGTGGTCAAGTGCGTTGGAGGTATCTGCTGTTTGGGTAGATTTTTATTGAGAGCCTCCGTGGAGATGGATGTGTAGTTTGTTTTTTATGTGAAGGCAGTGCTGTTTTGTGTTCTGGAGAGCTATGTGTTCCATGTGGTGTGGTGCAAGTGTTGACCTTCTCCTCTTGAGCAGCTGTTCTCGTCTTGTCTGGAGAGTGCATGGCTTCCAATTTGGATATACAAGTGCATTTCTTGCAAGTCTGAGTGTTGGGAGATAAGAGGAGAGGGTTGTCGGTGTACATGAGGCAGTTGCTACATTCCCTCAGGATGCCCAAGTTCACCATGTTAATAGGAGAAAGCACAGGGAACTAACCTTTAGACATGCCTGGAGGAGTGGGCATTAATAATAAGTAATGGAGCAGTTTCCTTGTAGAATGTTTAGTGCTGGTAGCACTTTTGTGTGCTACAGTAATTGCTACAAGAAGTCTAGTATGGTAAAGTGCTAGACTAATAAGCTACTAAAAGTGCAGGAGAGGAGAGAACTAGCAGATCTCAAGGAAAAATTGAAGATCAGACTTTGGCACCTCTCAGAAGCTTACAAACAGTCCTGGATACAACAAATGTGTATCTGGACTAGACTAGTTACAGGAAAGGCAGGAAACATGCACGAACACAGGCTTTTAAACCAGAAAGTTGAAAGAGACGATGGAAAAACTGTCCAAACGGCCAATTAACTACAAATTCTGGGGCAGAAACCACGCCTCTTGTGGTAGATAGGCTACCTAGTGCTTACCACTCCCACTGATAAGCTAGAAGGCTTCCCTCCAACACAGAAAGGCTTGGGGCTTACTTACAGAACTTTAGTCTGTTTAGATTCTTTATTATATATCACTGCTGTCGTCCATGATTTTGCTTGAATGGGTCACAAGTCCTAATGGAGAATGAGGCTTGGCTTCTTTTTCTTTATGACATTTTACAACCAGATGGTGTCATAACTGAATTAAATATGCAGTATTTACTATAGAACCTATTTTACAGTTGTCCCTTGATTTTGAAATGTCTGACTCACTGACTGATTCTATTTCTTTAGTGGTTTTTTTTTTTTTTTTTTTGGGGTAAACCCAGAGACACGGGTACCTTCTTTCTTATCTGACAAGAGAACTAGGGACTGAATGAATAACCTGCTCAGTTAGAAGTATATTAGTGGGTACTTCGATGACTTAATTTTACTGAAACTGCTGTCCATGTTACCAGATCTCTAGAATGGTAAGGGCTACATCGCCTAGAATTGTGTGGGTCACGAAATTAGATCTATTTGTTGATATATTGCATGGGGAGGATGTCCTTAATATAGCATATCCTACCAGGCATCATTTTGATAATTTTTTTTTCAAAATATTTATTTAATTGGCTGACTTTCATGTATTTGTGTTAAATCCCCATATGTAGATGTTATAAGATTCATGCTGTTTCTGAAATATGTAGATCATTCATAGTTAATCACTTTAATCTGATGTAATTCAGCAAAACAGGCTGATCTGTAAAGGAAATAAGTGTATCTAAAATGCTTAAAGATCAATTCCATTTCATTTTGATATGGCACACTTTTGTTTTTCATTCAATTTGAAGAATATTCAGGCACTGACATTTTGCTAGAGAGAGAGAGAGAGAGATGTATGCATGCATACATACAGTAATTTTTGCTTGTCTGAACCTTCCTGTTTATTGGCTGGAGTACTACTTTATTCAGTTGAAATAATATAACTGAGTAACTCAATCTTATAACAGTGTAGAGATGCAATCTTTAGAATTAACTTTGTAACATATTTTTGCTTGGATTATCTCTGTGTGTTTTGTTCAACATTTTAATTTTGTTTTACAGAAAAAAAGTTAAGAAAATAATTTAAATATATGAGTGACTCCACCCATACTTTCGTAATATATTAAATGACAGGGGCTCTTTGAAAAAAAAAAAAACACTTAAAACTAATGAAGAATTAAAAAAAAAGAATATGATAAGTGTTACATATGGAGTTGAGGGGTATGACATTATTAATGTTTTACATGCTAAAGAATACAGACTGCCTTCCTGTTTACATTAGTGCCTCTTGGATAACTTGTGTACTGTGCAAGATAGCAATGTGATCATTCTGCTGGAATCAGTGTATACAGTATTTGTATGTGCAGGTGGTTACACTTCAAAACATCTAAAACTCATAACATGTAAATTGAGAACAAAACATAGAGACCATAACATCGAAAATTTAAAACACTGAAACTTTGCATCACAACTACAAATCACATGAAAATAACATCCTCTCCACCTATTACAACAGCAAACTAACAAACACACTCTTTACAATGTTTCTGTCAGGGGGGGCAAGTCCCCCCTGCACCCCCCATGTAGAGGAGGCTCTGCCCCACACACTCCCGATAAATTAAATATACCAACTCCGAGATTGCACTACAGTGGGAAAAAGTTTAATTTCCTAACCCCACTGTATCGCGATCATTGTAAGTACTACAGTATTTGTGCTGTAAAGTCTGCTTTGTCTCTTGTGTATCTGAACATTTTTCCTATGTTTTTCTTTTTGTCTAAAACTCAGCAGAATACTAATTTTCATTTCCTTAACTCGAGAAGCTTCCCAGACCTGCATTTACCATTTTGTCACTCTTCTTTCCATTCAGCAGTTTTCCAGCTCCGATTATAAATTTCAGTATATGTGATACTTGTACAGGGATGCTATCTTTCACTTTTTTCATTAACATTTTGAATCCTTTAAAATTAATATAAATTTCACTGTTATTTCCAGTTTGTGCTCTGCTTCTTCATGATGCATTTTAATGCAGTAATGGATTTGCTTTACATATTAATTAATGAATGAATGAATGCAAAGTTGAAATTCTTTCTCAGTAGAGGTTACTGATCTGAAAAAAAAATCCATATGAATTTAGATACATTATAATGTTCAAGCATATTTTCCTATTTATTGATAGAAGTGTTATTTGTAGAGTTAACACATCCATAAGAACATGTTTAAGTAACACAATCTTCATGTATTCCATGCTAGTGTTTTTTTTTTCCTAGAGGATTTGTTCATGGATTTGTACCTTCATGTTCTGCTGCTCTCTGTGTCCTCTAAGGCATTACTCTTGTCCATGAGTAAATTATTTTGCAGTGATTTTGAAAACAAATTAAAACTGTAGGTTGCACTAAAATAATTTGCCACACTTTATTGGCTGATTTACATTTGAAATAAATATGGATTATGTCACAGTTTATAAAAGTAGCTAGTTAAATAAACTAATATGATAGTTTAGGTAAATACCATATTTTTAGAATAACATGCTTTTCTTCAGTAAGGTTTATGCATCTAACCTTTAATAATTTTGATGTTATGGTAAAATGCAATTTGCTTTTTTGTCAAGTGTTCCTTTACGGGATCATTTGTAACATTTTGCTCTTTTTTGTTTCATATGGACAGTGGCAAATACTGTTTCCATGCAGATGTAATACAGAGAAATCAAGAGTTATTAGCCTGTGCATTTATTAAATGCTGTTTTTAGTCTGTTTTGTGGTCTGGCCCCATGATACACCTGGTTATTTTTAGTCTGTTTTGTGGTCTGGCCCCATGATACACCTGGTTATTTTTAGTCTGTTTTGTGGTCTGGCCCCATGATACACCTGGTTATTTTTAGTCTGTTTTGTGGTCTGGCCCCATGATACACCTGGTTATTTTTAGTCTGTTTTGTGGTCTGGCCCCATGATACACTTGGTTATTTTTAGTCTGTTTTGTGGTCTGGCCCCATGATACACCTGGTTATTTTTTCTCACTGAGGGAAATTTTTAATGTCCAGATGTGGAGGTGATGTGATTTTAATGACCAAATACCTTTCTCTCTCCGTTATCAGTGTACAGTGATATCAGTAGTTGTGGCCATCTTGCATACATGCAGTTCAGATGACCACTTTTATATAGCTTCCCAAGATGTTTGTGAATGCTTACTAGGTCCTTTCATTTCTGAGATAAAAAAGTGCACTATTAGCTGACCAACAACATAAGTAGCCCCCTCCCCCAGCAGATTGTTCTGACTATGGTCTCACTTAACAAAACCCATTGTACCAGACTCAGAGACAGATGTGTTCCTACCGTGCAAGGAGGCCGGTTCAACATATGTCATGCTTAACCATGTCATCATTCATTTGAAACACTTTGCACTTACTTATCACTCTCATGAGGCTTCGTCACCGTCCATGTTGAATACCAACAGCAGTAGAGGTATCACCTCAAGTAGGGAGCTGACATGCATATGATTTATACCCAGCTTCATACCTGTGCTGTTTACAGTCTACTGCTGCAGGGACTGTCATTGAGCACCTACAAAACAGGAGTGTAACTATACAGACAGGAAGTGGTGGAGTAGGAGTGTGCACAGCATAGGCAGCTGCTTCTGATTAGGTTCTGATTCTGGGTTAGGAGGGTGGCCTAATGGTTAAGGTGTTTGCCTTACAAACACAAGGTGCAGGGTTTGAGTCTCACAAGGGATAATTGGCTAGGCTTAAAATGGCTCGCAAGGGCAGTTAGCCTAGTACTAATCTATGAACCTAAATGCAAGCAGCATTACCATCAGTAACATAATCTGAGAGCTGATGGGACTGTAACAGTGTATGTTGTGCATCACAGGTCTTTGTAATGCTGTTCCAGCAACAGCCACAATACCTGATAACCACTTGTAAAATCAGCATATATCATACTTGTAGAAGAGCATTTGCTTTTCTGTAATTTTTTCACTTTATTAGCATCCCACCTTTATCTGATGATAAAATTCCAAATCACTTTGCCACTGAGTTTGTCCAAGATTACTTGGCAAATTATCCAATAAATGCCTGAGAAACCAAGCTTATTTTATGAGATGTGCTTTCATAATGACTACAGTTATCTTTTATTCTCCAGAAGAGAAATTGTGAGAGATGATCAAAAAGCAACATTGTCTTCATATTGTAGTTTATATGCCCATTGCTTCTGAAGTCACACGTGTCAGCTGTTAGAATAAGTCAAAGGTGGTGCATTCATGGCTACGTCAGCTGTGGAGCTAGCTGTCTGTGGTTTTCAGACTTCTAGTGAATAAAACTGCCATGACTTCATTATGCTTAAAACATCTTCCTTGTTATGAGTCATTATGAGTACCCAACATGTTCCTTAGATGTTACAGGGTACTTTTGTTTATGGAGTTTAGGTAGTAAAGCAATATGTGCATGTTTTGTCTCAAATATATTGTGCTGTGCAACTCAAAAGTGTGTTTTCTGCACTGACTTAGCAAGGGTTCATAATTACCCCACTTATTCATTTATGGTTTAAATTAATTCCTTTAGATGTGTGGAATTATAGTGCTTAAGCAGTAATTCATATGTAGTCGAAAGCTGTAGATGTATCTCTCAGCCTCTTAGAGCAAGAAATCTGGACAAAGCTGTAAATAAAAGTGGGACAAAGGGCCAAAAATAGGGGCAATTTTTATGGATTGCTCTTACGAACTTAGAAATTTGATAGAATAACAGGTTTTGCATTAGCGTGAATTTTCTGAAGTGTATGATGTCTGAAACTCAAATGTCTGTCATTACTTTCTAACTTCAGTCTTTAATGATTTGCCACTAATTTGCCAGAAAACCACAATTTATGAAAAACAGACCAAAAATATAAGGCAAAAATCTAGACATTCTGAGAAAATCTGTACAGTTCAGAGGTATGATAGAAAACATAAATGATGTGCCTTAAAGTTGGGTCTATATTACGTAGTCAAATATCGAACACTTTTAAAGGTGAAGCTACTAAATATTGAAGACACTGAACAGTGATTTTTTTCGGTACTCTGCAAAAAAAAAGTCCAAACACAAAATAAAGTGGGGGGCTTCTCCCACAACACCCCCTATTGTGGGGGACACAAAATAAAGTGGGGGGCTTCGCCCACAACACCCCCTGATGTGGGGAGCTGTGCACCCCACCCCACTTAAAATACCAACTTCGAGATCGCACCTCAGTGGAGCAAATAGCAAAGTCCTAAAAATGGCCCAGTGATCCCCCCCCCCCGGGGAAAAAACTCGCTGTTCCGTGTCTTCGATATTTAGTGTTTTCACCTTTAAGTGTTCGATAAAAGAGCATTCTCTTTTTTATCTTTCGACTACGTAATATTGACCCTTTTAGTTACTTGACTTGATGCATGTTTTCTAATGGTAACTACTTACATCAGAAAGTTCAGGTGCTGAGTGAGATGAATTTAGGAGCAAGTGAATCACTAGGCACACCCAGTATATTTAGTTGCTACTTGCAAGTTGATGAACTAGGATTTGCACTTTTTATTATTTTATTCTTTAGCCTGTTCTTTCAAAGTGCAAGAGAATTTATCCTAATTCGTTGGACCAAACCATATATATAACTCAGGATAAAGTGAACATTTAAAGATTTATACTTGAGTTCTAACATATGGGAGATACTGTACTCCCAGAGTGTGCCGTCCTTCAGATGAGACCCTAAACAGATGAGACCCTAAACAAATCTGCTTGAGCTGGTGTTAGCTCATTTGGCTATAAAGGATCCCATGGAACCTATTGGAGAGCGATACACCTGGTTATTTTTATAGTTCCCTGACGCCGTGAACAAATTTCTGATAGCATCATGAATGCCACCTTGGGTCTCCCCTGAAAAAAGGCCACTAGCCTAGTGAGATTAACTCAGTCAACAAAGGATACATTAATAAATAAATAAAGTAAAACAATCTAGGGGGATGCTTTTTTGCATAATGGTTTAAGTTCTTTACTTAATAGACACAAGGTACAGGATTTGAATTTGACCTTTGGTGTTGGCTAAGCTGAAAATGGCCAGTCAGGGTAATTAGCCTAGTATTCACGTATGAACCATATTATAATGATGAAGTTACCTTTTGAGGTTTAAAAAAAATAGTTCTTGCATCTGAAAACTGACTATTTCTGCATTCTTCTTTCACATTAAAGAAATAGTTACACTGATGTTCTAGGACAAAATAAGGTGCATTTAAATTTCAAGAGAACAGTCATCAAATTAAATATGGATGATAATTTAGACATGTTAGTAGTGTTGTAGTCAGACTTCATGGATGTTCATTTCAGGATCCTCATTTAATAAATATGTACTGTGATCATAGATGCTGGTCCTAAAGTACAGTCTTATAGTTTGGTGTACTCTGCATTTGGGGATTGCAAAAATAATTAGCTTTACCTTAAAAATGATGGGGAGGGGGTTGTGATTAATAAAGTGTTAATGTACTAAGTTTTACCAGCGTTAAGATGGACTTTTGACAAATTAGATTTAGACCCTAAGTTTTGGAAGTTGTTAATAGTTCACTCCATTCATTCTTTCATTCATTCATTCTCTGGTTACCAGTTAAATCCATTGTAGGGTTACAGAGAACCTTAGCCAATACTGGCAGTCAGTGGGCACAGGATATGGATGTTCAGCAAGAACTGGGCACCATCTAATCACTAGATATGAGTACATAGTCACTTTCACACTGCACTTTCACCACTGTGGGTAACTTTTGTGGAATGCCAAGTCACCTGTCACACAAGTCTGGGACATAAGAGGAGAATGGACCAGCCTGTGAAACCCCCATACTAACACAGGAGGACATGCAGACTCTGCACAAATAGTTGTGACCCAAAATTTTAGTGTACTCTTTATTGAGCACCTCCACACAAAATATGATACCATCTTTACAGAATTCTGACATTTTTTGAGACAGAATTGCGAAACACTGGAATTTAATATTAGCTTTCAAGAATACTATGTTAAAATGTTTCCATTCTGTGGCAGGTAAAGTGTAATCACCAAAGAAGTAAACATGAGCTGCTAACCCCCTTGAAAATGCAATGCAGTGTACTGCTTACCTTAGTTTACAGTTAGGGAAGATGTTTCCAATATTCTGGATAGTACATGCTGATATGGGATTGGAATACCCACTTCGTTGCACGCAGGTGAGGAGAGGGTTATTTTTGAGATTGTTTATAAGTACAATAAATAATTGCAGAGTGTTTCTTTTTGATTTAACACTCATGAGCTGTGATGCTTACATGAAATTGTAGCTTGGACATTCTTAAAACTCATAAAAAGTTATTACTTACCAATCTCATAGAAGGTTGATGATTATGTAACAGTTGACTGTTTTAAAGTTCGATCCACATAAAGTCTAGGGTGTGTCTCAATAGTAGAAGTGCTCTTCTCACCCGTGCCATTATGATTTTACGAGGTGACTGTGATTTAAAAAAGCAAATAGTGTATGGGGGTTATGCATTTAATTTAGCGACATCCATTGTTCTCAGTAGGGATGCTTGTTTTTTTAATAATTTTCTTTTTGGAATAGTCAGTATTGGACCAATTCCCTTGAAATTATACTCTGAATTTGATATTACTGTAGCAGGGTGGAAAAATAAATGGGTAATGTATTTAGAGCCCCTTACAATTTGCAGTTAGGCAATCAGTACTACTGGGTTACTTACAGGGGAACCTACAATTTAAAATGTCATTACTTGCTTGTAATATGTCATAACCTTGGTAGCCCCCCATGAACATTTGAAGGTGTCCTTTAAAATGATGGATCTGCTTAGTAAAATTTTAAGGTATAACATAAATAAAACAAAAAATAAAGCTGTGTAGTAAATTATGGCACCATCTAGGGAGCTAGAAGAGAAATACAAGTTCATGTGGAGGGGAAATAAGTTGAAATATCTTGGAATATAGGTATCGGAGATTCCGAATACATCAGTGGATTTATCACACAGAGAGTTGAAAGATAAAACTTTATTTTTCCTCTGATTTTATATATGACTTAAACATTTCTGGAACAGTGTCCAGATTGCTTGGAGTGATTTAAGTAAGTGTAACAGAGAATTTATCTAAGAGATCATCCAATAATGAGTTAGTATAAAGTCCTACTTGAGGAAGATTAAGTGATTGAGAATCCTGCATTCATGCTTTCTGCCTATTCAGATATTGCCTCTGTGTAGCTGAATCCTATATTTCCTGCTTGAAAGTGATGTTGAAAGATGTCATTGGAGGTAGTTTATCATTAAGAAATGAATAGGTACGAATCAAGCAGAGGAAAGTATGGAGCAATGCAGAAAATAATCAATGGCTATAGCTGAAACCTTTTCAGAAGCCATGTGGTACACTTTTTAGTGAAATGTGAGACTATACTAGATAGAAGAAAACCTGAAGCAAAGTATTTAATAGAGATGTGCTTATTTTATTACTAGAATCGAGATTATCAGTGTTACAGAAGAATTTTAGCACTTTCTATGATACTGCATTGATATGTTTCAGAGACAGGGCCATATTTTTCTGTGCTGTTAACATGAATGTAGAGAAAGAAAAAAGTTTCCTTGTCCTAGGCACATGATTTTAATTGCTCTACAGTGAACAGGGATTTGCTTCAAAACACTTGTGCTAATATAATAAAGCCAGATTACAGACTGGTTGCAGATCCAGGAAGAGATGCTGCTGATACTGTGACTTATTAGGCTGCTTTGTTAGGGTTAATTTTTACTTATCAGATTTGGTTATAGTGTTTGTCCTGCCCTGTATGTTTTAGGTAGTTATTGTATCAGTATTTCTTTGTGATATTTTGCTGCACATTTCACCAAAGTGTACTTATAAAAAAAAAGTCTGAGAAAACAAGGTCATGTTTCCCAACCTGTATCAACTGCTCATGAAACAAAATTGTGTGACTAGATAATTGAGTGTTCTTACATTACATTTATTACTGAAAAGATAATGTTATTATTTTGCAGTTCAGAGTGTTCTCTGCAACTGAAATCTATAACCTAGACACCAACAGCTGCAGATCTATGTTTAGCCACAAGGGGAGACTAGGTCAACAGATGAGGTCTTGACACAAAATCAATAAAAATAGTGGAAATATACAGAGAAAATATACAATGCATACTGTGCCTATGTAATGAATAAGATTGGTATCTAGAGTACGGAATGTATACTTTTTAATAATACAGTAATACTGCAATTTAGTTTGGGCAGACTACATTTATTAACCAGTTTTAGGGATATTTTAGTTTAGCCTGCGATGGGCTTGCAGGAATGATGAAATTGTGTGTGGCTTACTTTTCTCTCAATGACCACCTGTTGTAGGTACAATTTAGAAAAAGTACTAGCTTGTGGTATGATGAATTGGACATAGAACAGTTAAGAAAGTAGTGAAATATGTATTACATTTATACACTGAGATGCAAAAAGATAGCTGCAAGATTTATGCATTACTGTTTCGTGAGAAAACAGACTTCCTGATGATAGCATAGAGAGAAAGAAACAAAGTCACTTATTAAAACTATATATATATATATATATATATATATATATATATATATATATATATATATATATATATATATATATATATATATATATATATATATGTTTATGACAAGGAAAGAGCTTTGAGTCTAATATCTGTCACTTGGGGCAATGCTAAGTAGAAGTCACTAGCCAGGTGTTTCCTGTAGGTGGACTGGAATAAAATTCTTCTGTGGGAGGTACTTACACAATGTCTCAGACTGTAAAAGGTCTTGAAAGCTTTGAATTGCCTGTTGTCTAGTAAGAGGAATGCGTTGGATAACTTGGATTTTGTTAGTTTTATTCTGACTGACTTTTAGTGTAGTTTTCAATAGCACATCATAAATGGTGATGATTTTATTTCCCTAAAAATGCTTAATTTATTTTGGGGACCATTTTTGAGAAAATGTAAAAGCCATTTACTTTACACTGCAGATTTCCATAATACTGTTAACTGTATTCCAGAATAAAGCATTGTATCCTCTTATACTAGTTGAAATGAATAAAGTATTACAATATTTTATGTACTTTATTCATTGTAGTATTATTGTGAAAAACTATCTTAGTTACACTGCGTGAAGCACATGCTTCAATAAATATTTCCGAGGGTCTGTGTTAAATCACTGAAGGCTTAAAAAAGCGAATGATGATTTATCGAACCCATGTAAGCAAAAGCTTACAATCTGGAACACTTAGAAAAAGCGATGTTTTTTTCAAGGAAAAAAAAATCGCTGTTCCACAAAACAAAAAAAGAAAATTTTAAAACATTACATAAAGTGGGGGGCTTCGCCTCCACACCCCCCGATGCGGGGGCTGTGCCCCCCACACCACCAACTTAAGTATACCAACTCTGAGATCACACTACAATCATGAAAATGGCAAATTAATGAAAGCGGCCAAGCAATTTCTTTCCCAGGGAAAGAATTTGCTTATGTGCCATTTTGCTATTTTGCCTTTTCGTGCTTTCAAGTTCGATCAAGACGCATTCGAAAGAATGCATCTTCAATGATTTAATAGGAACCTGATTCCCATGTTACATTTGGCTATTCACTGGCCATGTTATTATAGTTTGAAAATAGTGCTTTGTTTTGTCCGACTGCTCACTGCTCAGTTTGTAGAATTCTAGGCCATACAGAAAATTTTCTGTAGCATTCATGAAACTTGTAAGATTAGTGACTCAACAGCTCAACAGAATGCTGATGCCAAAAGTTTAACTGCAAGCATTGTTTATGCATTACTAAAGCATTTTTACTGCTAGGTTACTGGAATTTAGTAAATTGCCATGAAGTGTGTGGGAGCACAGTGCTTTGTCATAGTAATCAGTTACCAGATGTATCATGAAGTTCTCAGCAGACTACTGAAGTTGAAACTGTTTCTGATTTATGCATTTATCTATGTGGGTATTTATCTAATTTTTTTGTTCTAAAGAATGAGGGTGACATAGAGAGAGATAGAGAGAGAGAGACTGTGCCCTGTTTTCTAGGGTGACCCAGTCAACTTACAAATAAGAGTGCATTCAAAGCATAACGGAACATACTAGCAGTAAATACCGAGATTAAACAAAAATATATAAATCGAATGCATGGTTAAATGTATGTAATATGACAGTATTTAGGAACATTCAAGTTAGGAAAGTCAACGAGAGAGCTGAAAAAGTCTGCAGAGAACTCACCACTGCTTAACTTTTTAAGATACATCAATCTGGGTAGAGGACTGAAGGAAAGAAATGCAACTTTCTTTTAGATAAAGTGAAGTGCTATAACAGATGTACAAGAGTTGATAGTTTGTCCTCCAAAAGACTATAGCTTTGATGGGCACTGAAGTAAAGACTGAACAAATAATCATGCATGTTAAATACAGCTTTAATATACAATCTTACTTAAAAATCCAACTGTAGCTATTGTAGCTGTTCAACTGAATGAATTTAAAACTTCTGAGTAGTATTTGGCAGATTGTGGTAAAGACCGAAGTCCAGGAATTACAGAATTTAGTGTGCATTGATGAAGACTCTTGTATAAAAAAACAATAGCTGTTTTGCTATATACTGCCTCTGTCAAAAAATGAAAACAGCTAGTCCAGCAACAAAAAGCTAATATCTCTAAGCAATTGCTTTAACAAAGGACTGAGTTTGTCTGGTTGTGGACCACAAAGTTCATCTCTCATTACATGAAAACTCCACAATAGACAGCTAAAGGTTCTGGGAACCTCACTTTGTCTTACTCACTTCAGGGTCTTTTTTTTCCTCCTTCCTTATGATCCATAGGTTCTGGGAACCTCATTTTCCTCTGCCCCCTACAGACTATTTTTTTTCTTTCCTTATGTTCCATCATTAACCTAGTTAGTGTTATTTACTTTCAAATAGCAAGAATATAGTTTTGTGGTATGCAAACATAACAGTATTAGAACAGAATGCCTTGACAGCAATTATATTATATGTATACAGTTCAGACATTTTAATTTCCCGTTGTGGATATAGCACTTGAGAGCTAACAGCCACTTATATCTTCAGCAGTGCTGCTGATACGTATTATCTTCTGTTTAAGTCGTATAGTAATTGGCTGGTTCCATTAAAGTGATCATACTCTTAACTGGTTTTTCATTTTCCAAACTCACAACAGCAAAAACTACAGCATCTTAAAACTGAAATGCCACAATTGCAGCACTACAAAAAACAAAACATAAAAACAGAAGTAACACCTATTATGATGGGGATCTCCCTACCTTCTTATCTTCTCATACCTCAATTTGGGCTTGCAATCCATCAGAGTAATGTAGGCTTCATTAAGGATGACTTTTAAAATGCTAGTACTGCATTTTTACAAAATTCTGGATAAGGTTGTTTCTGCTAAGTAGTTACACCCTATAAAAGCTTTGTGGATCAGAGGGGTGATGCATTGAGTGACTATGACCAGCATTGACCAGTCTGAATTGCAGCTCCGTTTTTAGACAAACAAGTTATGGGAGTCAGGAATAAATAGGCAATGCTTCTTCTGGATGGGTGGTGGTATCTCTAGTCTACTGTGCAGGAAACTAGTGAAAATTTGTGTAAGAGGAGAATGCTTTGTCTGTTTCAATGTGATTCAGCATGTACATGGGAGAAAACAAGCGTCTCTGAGACAGCCCTATAGGCCTGCTTTGACAATGAGCATGTCAAACCACCAACAAGGCTTGAAGAGAGACAACATAAGGGAAAAAAAGCCAGTAAAACAGCAGGAATGACACTGTGCCCAGAGGTAGCCTGTTTTCCTTGTTGCCCAACTTATGAACTGCGTTTTCTTCTGTCTGAGGGTACAAATCAGACATTTCAGCCTCAAATGAGACTGGGTTCTCAGGGTCCTGCTACCCAAAAAGTGTATGAAAGGTATTTAAAAAATCAGAAAGCTAAGACTAGACAGAACGACACAAACCGCACAAGTCTGAACTGCTGTGTGTACTTGGCATGCCTTTGTGAATGGCCCTTACAGTATTCTGGGAGTTTAATACTGTTTCAGTAGTGGAACACAATATTGCATCAGTCAGATCACTGGGCCATTTTCAGACTCCTAGATCTAGTGTTGAGCATGGACCATCACCAGTGCCCAACATTATTGCTGAATAACATCCATGGATTTTGGAAGAGATCTCCAAACACAGCCCTGATGAGAAATTAATAAGGAACTTTGAGTCATGCAGAGATTTATTTGCATGTTAGCACAGCCTTCTGGCCCTCATGTGGTTTTATACACAGCGGTTTGAAATTGTGATACAATCAGATGGAGTAACGATTCTCAGTGTATGACTGCTACTGTTTATTAAATACTAGAACTGGATGCTACAAGTTGCTGCAAGCTGTTCATTGCAGTCACGGGTATGTTGCACAATTCTTTTGCTTCTAGTGCATGAAAGGTGGATCAGCAGATGCAGTGGATGTGCAGATATTCTTGGCATGCTACCTTGAGCCACACTGGTATGTTAAGACTGCTTATTTTTTTCTGAAGCACTCATTTTGGCCATGTGAGTCACTAATTGCAAACAGATTGCTCATAGTCAAGTGATGTTTGTACTTGAATCCTCAATGTTTTTTTGACAATTTGCCAGATATTGCCTCGTTCTTAACCACAAGTACCTCTTGTGGGTAAGACATGGGTTTCTGACCCAGAACCATCACGTCGTGTACTTCAAGTTGTTTTTCACTTAAGTAGAAACAGATGTGGCACCCGTGTTCTGTCTCTTGTATAAAAAGATGCAATGTCTGAGCTGTAACTCTCTTCTTCCTCTGTCCTCAAGGAAATCCAGGTTGCCTTCTGCAGTAGAGTTTTCAATAGGCCTTCCTTTCTAGGCATCATCTTATACAAATGGTGACAGGCAAGAGTCCAGGTAAAATATCTGTAATGGACTCATGGTCCTATTCAAATGTAATACTTCATGATGATGGAAACGGAAAATGTAATCTATACATTTCTTTAATACTGAATACTTGGTTTAAAGGGGTAATGCCTTCTCAGTCATTTGTATCATTGCATTTGCTAAATGCATTACATCATGTCTAAAGTGTTTGAATCCAGGGTCTTTAATTTCAATGTTAAAACACTTCTGAGGATAATATTCATTTTCTCTTTTATGAGAAGCCAAAAACTAAATACAGCATTTGGATTGCTGTTCTGCTTACTGCAATACGTGTCAACTTTCTGATGACTGGTTTTAGGTCTTGGATATTGTCTTCTGTAATTCATTGTGTTCATTTGATTTTGAAGAAAACAGAGCAGCAAACCATAGGTGACATTTGATGACTGCAGAGTATTATATTAGCATTTTTTTAGAAAGAATGTAGCCATCTGTTTCAGAAAAATATTATGAATGTACACCTCAAATTATTTTCAGTGCACTATCACTGTGTGTTGCAAGTTGAGTTCATTAGGTGAGTTTTGAGAAATCTTTAGGATTTGCCCCACTTCTCTGTGTTAGTTTCATGTTTAAAACTGTTGCATAAACACAGTGATGGAATTTTGGAAAGACACAGCTATATCTGTTGCCAAATGCATAACAGCATTGAGCATACCAGTTTATGCTGTGCCCTAAAAAAGAAGGAAATGGGGGGAGGGGGCATCTGTACTACTTAAAGATCTCTTTCCCTCACTGACTGTGTGTAATACACGGGATCATTTTTTGTTTTTGACATGATAGTCCATCAGAGCAAGGTGATTTTTTTTCAGTAAACATTTGAGAAAAAATGTATTGAGACATGAATGACAGTCACATTGCTAATATTACACAAGATTTTAGCTTACAGTTGATTTTACAAGGAAGGAGCAGAGAGATTAAATTTTACATTACAATTAAAGTTACAGTCACACAATTAGATTCAGTAAAACATGTAGAAATATTATACAAGATTAAACAGTAGAATAAGCATAGTTTAACATGGTTGGGAAAAATCCCTGAAACAGGCACAGTCCCTGTGAGTGTCACAATGTCTGTGTCACACCTCTGTAGATTACAGCTGAGAGGGATAGTGACATGTAGAAATGGGTATGAAAGGTCAAGCAGGAGAAACTACCTGAGTTTATTTTATTTTAACACTGTCTTGCTCATAAAAATTAGTACCCACAGCACTGGTTTTCCTAATTTGGCCTGGTCCACTCTCTTCTTTTTTCTTTAGGAGTACTGTATGGGATTAATTTCACTTTCTATTATGACTATACATAACAGACCATGATAGTTTATGACGATTATTTGATGTGGCGCATCGGATAGTAGTAATAGATGACTGAACCATAGGTGCATGTTAACAATGTTATGCAAGCGTAGCCTGCATATGTATACACTAAAAGTTACAGACTGAGGATTCCAGACAAATTATGAAGAACTAACTCTATCCCTATACCGATACACTCAGTATAATGAAATATAGTATTCTGTAGCCTTCCAGACACTAGGCAATATTGTCTGCCCTGTGTGGTAAGTGGGAATGAGGTAAACAAACCAGGTAACATCTTCATCACATGTTTTTAAGTGAGGAGAACTGAAATATGATTGCAGAGCGGAGTGACAGTTTAACTGTAAAGGGAAAGTTAGAATATAGTCAAATATGATATGGTATGATATGTAAAGTGCCTGAAAGAAAAGCTTTTTGGCTTGTGAAGGAAATACATGATGACTCATAATGTAAACTGTTTCAGTTAAGGGCATTCTGCTTTGAATCTGAGTTAAAATAGTCTTGTCACTGTTGGATATGGGTGTACTTGTCACAGCAGAAATAGTTTTTTTAAGTTTGCAGTACTAGTGGTGGAACAGGAAGTCAGTGGACATCAGTGAAGCTTAAATATCAGCAAGCACCATCAACGGATATGCTTTGGGATATTTTCTTTATATTTCACATAGTGACTGTAGAAGTCACCGAAGGCTAGGCTGGTGACTGTATAAGTTATGATTCTCCATGCATGTCCCTCATGGTTGTCACAAACCCGCTGCACTGTGGTCATTTAGGAAGTAAGAGCTGCACTGTGGTCATTTAGGAAGTAAGAGCTGCACTGTGGTCATTTAGGAAGTAAGAGCTGCACTGTGGTCATTTAGGAAGTAAGAGCTGCACTGTGGTCATTTAGGAAGTAAGCTGCACTGTGGTCATTTAGGAAGTAAGAGCTGCACTGTGGTCATTTAGGAAGTAAGAGCTGCACTGTGGTCATTTAGGAAGTAAGAGCTGCACTGTGGTCATTTAGGAAGTAAGAGCTGCACTGTGGTCATTTAGGAAGTAAGAGCATCAAGACTCATTACAAACATGCATTCGGTTCCTTTTCCCACACCTTTACTGTGATCTTATATGGGATAGACATTCTCCTGTAAGTCAAAGCACTTCTTTGATGCTTTCATCTAACAAATGATTTCTTGAACCACTACTCTTTCTGAAATAAGAGCATTCTCACTCCCCTTTTGAGTGTATTTTTCAATGGATGCCCTACCCTCACATTTTGTTCTAAAATTTCATAAAACTTTTGCCCAGTGGTTATTATAGTTGTCTGCTGGGTATGTAAAACCTTTACTGTTCTGTTTCTTTTTACTACTTGTTTGCTAGACAATGTGTATGTACGGATCCTAGTTACATCGCCGAAATTACACTCCACCGAATTTCAAGTAAATGAGACCAAATGTCCAAAAGACCAGTACAATGAAACATCACTATCCCGAAACACACAACGTAGAAACAACACATAAAAGCTAAGAAGAACAAAGTAACATAGCCTCAAACATTTTTTTAAGGGGGCAAGCCCCACTGCACACAGCCCCTGCTAATTATATATACCAACTCTGAGATTGCACTACAATGATAGAAAGGATATATTTCCCGATCGTCACTGTATTGTGATCTTCATTTAAAACTACGGACACTGTGGAAATGTCAAAACAGTACGGTGTACCATAAGGTACACAAACACTACATACCAGAAATAAGAGCTTTGTCTTACCTCTTTCAATAAAATGAAATTTGGGATAGTGATGTTTCGTTGTACTGGTCTTTCGGACATTTGGTCTCATTTATTTGAGATTCGGTGGAGTGGAATTTTGGCGATGTAACTAGGACCCGTATGTACATATTCATAACTGTGCAAGTGCAACACAAATTCAAGATGAGACTTGACCACATTAATGCCGTCATGATCAGCCACAAAAATATTAATAATGATGATATTATTGGTAATACACATACCTAAGGTACCAAAGTCATACCATGGTCATGTGTTGCCTGTAGTAAAAAAATACTCAGCTACACCTCATGCTGCCATCTCTATGCTTGTGTTGTTATTATTACTACACAGCAAAACACTCACTCTTGTGGTTAATTACTTAAGTGCATTCTCATAAGATTATTGATGCTGACTATGCTGTGCATTGTCAATCTTTTTATCTTTCCCAACTTTAATTCTGATAATTTGGATTCAGATACCTTAGTCTCCGCATTCTAGTCTGAGTCTTAACAATGATTCGCAATGAGACTCCGCCTGTTCTATTTTTGTATTTTTTGGTCAACAATTTATACTGTATATATTTTAGTGCTGCAGTGACCTACACTTATTATATCATGTGGTATATTCTATAGTACATTTTCTGCTACACCATGAACATTTGCAAATCAAATCTTTAAGGGTCTAAAAATGAGCCTGCCATAATGTGAAACTGAAAAACCTTCTATCACCACAAAGTCCAGCAGCCGTACCACCAAGGCGAATTCACCACAGGATTTTATTGAAACAGGCAAAGTGTAAAACTGGTACAGACTAAGCACAAAAAGATGCTTTCGCCAAACAGTTAGGCTTCTTCAGAGTCTTAACAAAGAACAAGCAAACACATACAATTTAAATATCGTACTCCATAACCCTATTGGTTAAAACAAACACTTCCCCCCCTCACATTAATTAATAAAATTTAATCAATAAATAAATGTTTAATAGTTGTTCTCTTACAAAATTGTTTAAAAACTCCTCAAAAAATGTTATATGTACTTGTTCTAGTTTGTATAAATACATTAAAAACTAAATATAAACAGTAAACTTCATTTATTTCACAATAATATAAATACATTAATAAATCTATTTGTTTGTTATATTTGATGGGACCTAAGTTTTAAGATTGGTTTGTTAGCGTTGTGGTCATTTAAACCTAATCTAATTTGCCATTCTGTCTCTAAAGCCCCCACCCTATTGACCACATCTCCACCTTCACCACAGTCAATCACTCGACCAATAACAAAAAACAAAAACTTTTTAAAATCACTACAGGAGGAACAGGACGCTAAATATACAAGGTTTTTAATACAACAATTACACTGTCCAGGGCATTTAATGGTGTATTTATACCCCTCTACGCATACATATGAACCCTCGTTCACAAACCTACACCATCTACAAAATCCACACTTTTTCATACTCGACCTATGATTCTTTATTTTATTCTTTTCTAAAATTCCCTTCAGATTTTCCCCTCTACTGTACACAATATTAGGTCCTTTGCCTAAAATCTTTTTGACCTCTTCACTTAGGGAGAAATTCCATACACCCTTTATCATTTCCAAAAACACAGGTGTCATCCCATTGTATTTAAGTACTAAACGTAAACCCTCTGTCTGTTCTTCCTTTTTGCCATTCTCAACGTCCCTTAAAGTCACTCCACCTAAAAGAATCGGAGCATATCTACCTTTTCTTTCTCTCTTTACATCCCTTTTTACACTAAGTAAAAGCTTTAAGGGGTATCCCCGGTCAAGAAACATTCCAATCAGTTTAAACAATTCATCCTCAAAATCTATGTCTTGACTAACCAATCTAGAAGTTCTGACCATTTGAGCCTTAATTAACCCCTTACGTTGGTGAAATGGATGGTAACTGTTGAAATGTAAAAGGGAGTTGGAGTAATTTTCCTTTCTGTAAATATTACTTGTAAAACCCCCTTCATTTTTACAAATCAATACATCTAAATAACAGATACTATCTTTTTTCCACTTAAATGTAAATTTCAAAAAGTTTGTTGTTCTCCCCAAAAAATCCACAAATTCAATTGCTGAATCCCGGTCATTGATTGGAATGTTTCTTGACCGGGGATACCCCTTAAAGCTTTTACTTAGTGTAAAAAGGGATGTAAAGAGTTCTTTTAGGTGGAGTGACTTTGAAGAACAGACAGAGGAGTACTTAAATACAATGGGATGACACCTGTGTTTTGGAAATGATAAAAATCTGATAGAAAGAAAGAAATAATAAAAGAAAGAATAAAATCAGAAAATGAAAGTGTGTGTTGGATTTGTGGTAGGGTGTTTTGTTTGAACGAGGGTTCATATGTATGCGTAGAGGGGTATAAATACACCATTAAATGCCCTGGACAGTGTAATTGTTGTACTAAAAACCTTGTATATTTAGCGTCCTGTTCCTCCTGTAATGCCTACTATGTGGGCAAAACTATTAGGAGGCTTAGAGACCGGATTTCTGAACATTTAAGGTCAATTAAAAAGAAGGATTTGCATAATGCACTTTATTTGCACAGTACAAAATGTAGTGATTTTAAAAAGTTTTTGTTTTTTGTTATTGGTCGAGTGATTGACTGTGGTGAAGGTGGAGATGTGGTCAATAGGGTGGGGGCTTTAGAGACAGAATGGCAAATTAGATTAGACGCCTGTAGACCCCCAGGTTTAAATGACCACATCTCTATCAAACCAATTTTAAAACTTAGGTCCCATCAAATATAACAAACAAATAGATTTTTTAACGTATTTATCAATGTATTTATATTATTGTGAAATAAATGAAGTTTACTGTTTATATTTAGTTTTTAATGTGTTTATACAAACTAGAATAAGTACATATAACATTTTTTGAGGAGTTTTTAAACAATTGTGTAAGAGAACAACTATTAAACATTTATTTATTGATTAAATTTTATTAATTAATGTGAGGGGGGGAAGTGTTTGTTTTAACCAATAGGGTTATGGAGTATGATATTTAAATTGTATGTGTTTGCTTGTTCTTTGTTAAGACTCTGAAGAAGCCTAACTGTTCATCTTTTGTGCTTAGTCTGTACCAGTTTTACATCTTGCCTGTTTCAATAAAATCCTGTGGTGAATTCGCCTTGGTGGTATGGCTGCTGGACTTTGTGGTGATAGAAGGTTTTTTACTTTATTCTGCCCTGGTGGGTGTTCCCAGTTTCCTTTTCAATAATGTGAAACTGTATCACAACAAAGTCTCCCAACATTAAATTTATATGCTCAAGTGCATAAAAAGTTTGTGATTATGACATCCTTAAAGACCGCCAACCCACTAACTACACTCCCAGAAAATATGTTCCCAAGTACCTCTTTCTTCCCCGTCACACCTCCAACATCTGCTGTCTACCTGAGGAAAAATTCTCTGGAGTCTACCGAGGTATAAAAATATCTATGTAAACATTTCCAAGCAAAAATCCTAAATCTTCTAGATTTTGTTGCACATTTGGTACACATACATATATCCTCCTATTGTTTCTTTGTGAATTGCTTATCCAGTCTCTCTTCCCAATCCTTTCTAACTTCATCTGATTGATTCTTATAGTTATGTTGCAATATTTTATGTGCTCTACTAATTATTCCTTTTTAAATGGCAGCCTCTGTTCTAGATTCTACTAAAAATTCTACCAGTGCTGTTATTATGACATGTAATTAAAATGTTTGCTTGCATTTATATTGCAGTTGTTGGGTATTTCTGCTTTAGTTGTATTGTATTCAGTTGTCAAAGAGAAGGGAAGATGAATACCTCTGTACATTTATGTTAGCCTAGTTTCTGTAACTGAAACTCAAGTGCAATATTCTTTATCTGTAAAACTGAAAGAATTAGTAAATATTTCAGTTTACTTTGCTAAACACTTTATGCTAGAGGTTGTAAGATAGCATGGAACAGAAATGCCCTAAATGTTAACATAAGGAGTCTTAGAAAATACCAATATCAATTATTTACTGTATGGTAGTATATAATGACCGACATGTTGGAAATGAGCCGAGCAAGTTAAAAAAATACAAATGATGCATAACTACATAGCTTTTTATAAAGGGTTATGCCTCTGCACTCATTGATATGGGGGCTGTGACCCCAAACATTTCTTGGTTAAGTATAGTAGCTCTAAGGTCACATTACCTAAAAGTAAAGGAAGTACTTGGTTTTACCAGAAGACCAAGTAGCAGTCTCTCTCTCTCTCTCTCTCTCAGTTAGGCAGAATCAACTTAGACTTAATTTATTCTGTTAACAGGAGTGTAAGGACACAAGAACAAATTCTAAATTTTATTTTGCTTATTCATTATGTTGTATTCTTTTTGTGTATTCTTTAGACTATACAACCAAAAAGGGTGGTGGGTAACAATTCTGTATAAATCTGAGCTCCATGTTTCCGTAGTAGATTTACAACTACCTTTAGATAATAATGTAGAAATGCTTATCTGTAAGCTTCAGGTCAATGCTAGCAAATCTATTTATCTAATTTGCTCCTACATACCTCCAGGCAATAACATCAACATCCTTGAAAATATCCTCTGCTGGCTTTCTTCCTCCCTCCCTCCCACAAGAAACCATAGAACTTGGTGTTTTTAATATAGACTGGAATAGCTGTACCTCAAGCAAACCTTCAGTCCATATTAATCTTTATGGCTTCTCTCAAATTATCACAATCCCCAACCAGAATCCATAAACCCAGTAGCAAGAGAGTACCTTAGACTGGATCCTAGTAAAAAAAACATCCCCTCTCTTATATAGCAGATACCCTTCCTGACGATATTAGCGACCACTTCCTTACTTATATAATCAGGCAAAAAACATTAATTCCTAACCAAACCATCTTTAAAACTACATGAAACAAAAAACACTTTAATGCTGTAAGTTTCCAAGCTGAGCTACAAGCCTGTGACTGGCCTCCCTTAAAACAACTCTCCTTTGAGGAAGCAGTATCCCACTTTAACTCCAAATTCCTACAGATCCTGGAATACCATGCCCCTAGTCGATCCATAAGAACCAGAAGCAAAGCAGCACCGTGGCTCTCTAAAGAGACAAGACACAAAATCCTACTAAGAAATAAGGTCTGGTCTAAATGGAGAAACACAAAAACCCAACTGATCACCAGAACTAGAAACACATGAGAAATGCCACAAAAAAATCAATACTCCTTGATAAAAAAAAACTACTACTTTAAACTCCAGGACAAGCATCAACAAAGCCCACAAACTTTCTGGACAGCTATAAATAGACTTACACCTAGGCCACTCCAAGACTTCAACCCCTTCAGGTCTCTCCCTAAACACTCCGAAGGAGATTGCTGACACTTTCAATACCTTCTTTACAGAAACTGTCCAATCTCTTGCTAATTCTTTACCTCAACCCTCACATCCTCCATGACTAGCACACCCCCTACATTCCAATTAAATCCAGTTCCTACTTCCCTCATCTATACCCTACTTACTAAACTTAAACCATGTACCCCCTTGGCCGATCTCCTACCAGCTGAATACCTGCAAATCGCATTAAATGTACTTTCCTATCCTATTTCCATACTAATAAATAGAACCATTACTGAAGGTTCCATCCCATCTCGCTGGAAAATCTCTCACATAATCCCACTTCACAAGGGTGGTAACTCAGCCGAACTTTCTAACTTTCGACCCATAGCCCTACTCTCTCCTCTAGCCAAAATAATGGAAAAATGCATCCACCACCAACTACTTGATCACCGTCTCCAAAATAACCTTCTATCAGACTGTCAGCATGGTTTTAGGCCTTTCCATAGTACTACTACTGCTCTCTTATCCTTCTCTGACTACATCAACAAGCATCATAACAATAATAAGCTCTCCGCTGCACTCTTTATAGACCCATCTAAAGCCTTTGATATGGTGAACCATCAAATACTTCTAGACATACTAAAACAACTCTCACTCAACTCTCAGGCACTACAGTGGTTCAAGTCCTAGTTAGAAAACCCTCTGGGACAATAACCTTTCCACTCATCTTCTTATTACTCTTGGGGTCCCACAAGACTCCATCCTGGAACCTCTCCTCTTCTCAACATTCATTAACGATCTACATTTAAATATTCCTCAAGCCACCTGCATTCAATATGCAGATGATTCTACACCAGTGTGTGTACTGCCACCTCATCAGCTGAGCTCCAAACCATTACTCAAACTGTATTCAACGCAGTTGAAAAATGGTTCCTGCAATGTTGCCTCCTACTAAATGTCAAAAAAAAAACTAAATTGTTGATATTTACTCAAACACTAAAGTCCCCCCAATTGATCTAACTGTTAAGTCCAACAATGGTACTGTCATTGCTCCTGATCTGACCACCAAACTATTAGGCATAACAATTGATCAAAACCTTAACTTTGACACACACATTAACACAACTATTAAAACAGTTAACAGAAAACTTGGCTCTCTCTATAGGATAAAATCTTTCCTTACCACTGAAGCCAGAACCACCATAGCCTATACCCACCTAATCTGTAACCTCCTCTATGCCTCACCTATTTATACTAATCTTTCCAACACTAACTTAAATAAACTGGCAACCTCCTATAACAACATTGCCAGATTTGCCACTGGCTCACCATTTAGAACCCATCATTGTATAAATCTCAAACAGCTAGGATGGCTAGAACTCCAAAACCAGCTACTATTTCAACAACTTACTATCACCATTAAGATACTCTATCATACCAACAATACTCCTATTCTCAGTAGTCTAATCTCTCCCTAATGAAGTCTTACTACCCTTTGCTCAGCAAATAAATTACTAGTAACCATCCAGAAATCCTATAATAAAGCAGGAGACTCCCTGTTTTCTAATGCTGTGGGTAAGATTTGGAATAGGCTCCCCAGCACCCTAGCATTACTTTCATCATTACCACTCCTCAAGTACCAACTAAAATGACTCCTTAAAACACAATGGCTATGCCCATGCATTAACCCAGATTAACACTAACTGCACAGTATTACTGTTTTTCCCCCCTTCCCACAACCCCCTAGTGGGATTATAAAGCCTCCTCTACTGTAATTTTGTAGTCTTCTCTTTTCTGTGAACCTCCCCATGGTACATACATTGGAACCCTACACCTGCTCCAGGCACTTGTATTGTCAGTTTTGAATGTATGCCAACTATGTTATGTGAGTGTAAAATTCTGAACAGACGTAATAATTAGTTTGAATCTTTCTTTTCTTTCCTACTCTTCTACAAGTCAAACGTTCAAACTCTAACCACAGTTGTATACTTCTAGAACTACTGTATTGCTAAAACCTGTACACATGATTCTTTTTGATGCTAGTTTCTACTGTATTAGTGTACAGCAATATTATAGTTAACATTTTATTTTTATGTTTCTTTATTGCTTTTTACTCCTGTTACATCAGTTTAATTTTGGAGCTTTTCTCCCTGGGCCTCTACTGAAAATGAACATGTATCCAGTTAAACTAGCTCAGTCAACAAATGTAAAATAAAATAAAAAAATAAAAATAAATGTATTTGCAAGGGAAACCCATATGTATGTGTGTACATATGTTCAAACATATGTGTTCATTGTGTGTGTGTGTGTGTGTGTGTGTGTGTGTGTGTGTGTGTGTGTGTGTGTGTGTGTGTGTGTGTATATATATATATATATATATATACTGTATAGAGAGAGAGAGATTGGTTGAGCAAAATACAGAAGCATTGAAATACAAGTGAGGCATTTCAAAAGTCCACACAACATAAATTTGCAAAATCAGAAAAAAAAATTGTAACAGATTATTTTTACAATCCATTAATCAAGTCCCTACCACAAATTCAGATAAACTTTGCATGGGAAGTCTTAATGTTAAAGAAAAAGTTTTTCTAATGTAAGGTTGGAGTTAGGGGCAGGCTCATACAGGAGTTGATTTGACAGAATGACACCTGATTTGCTGAATAGGTTCATAGGTAAATACTTGGCTAGCTGCCCTTGTGGGTCATTTTAAGCCTAGCCAATTTTACTTTTTAAAGGTGAGAATCAAACCCTGTACCTTGCATCTGTGAGGCAAGCACCTTAACTATTACGCCAACGCCCAATCTTTATTAGTCCGGGGGTGTAACATCAGACAGCTGGTATTGAGGAATGCACTGTTTTATATGCAGGTCAGAACTTTCCAAGGTAGAGAAACAGTACTTGCTAACAAGTGAGATTTAGAAACACAGTGCTGGTACTAACTTGGCCAGACCTTCTTCTCTAAATTAGTTCATCCAGCACTGAGATAAGAACCCGCAATCACTTGCTGTGCCTTGTCTCTGCAGCCATTTTGTACACCGAAGATATTGCTCATAGGGCTGTGTCCTTCCATAGAAGCAACTGATGAGTTGTCTTGCATACACTGTTACAGAGTCTGCACATTCTGAGCAGGGGAGGGTGGACTGTGACACGGGGCTCGAGTGAGACACTGGAAATCTTGTTCATGTACCACCTCTGAAGGATTAATTGGCTGTGGCTGCATGCAGGCTAAATGCAAAAAACCTGTGCCCGTGGGCCTGGCAGGTCTGTTATAAGGCGGAATGGTATGTGCAGTTCATTTTTTAAAATTAGCTCAAGAAAAGTGTCTGAAGTTGTCTGAGGCAAGGCCCATCAGTACTGTGAATGAAGTCAGAAGGAAACGTCATGCATTCTTCAGTAAGGGAAGTTACTGTATTGTACACTAGAAGGCCTTTGTGTATGACTGGAACTCTTTGCCCCAAGTAAATGGAATTGCACAGTGAAATAAGTCTGAAAAATCTGTCAAGGAAGACCAATGTGTTGCATTTATGTAAACAGTACAACCAAGTCCGAAACTCAACAGCGGCCAGAAGGAAGGAAGGTTACTGCTTTATTGAAATGCTTCATTACCACCGTTGTCATTCATCTTCTTTTGAGACTGATAGCAGCTCTTGCATTTAACAAGACTTTGCAAATAGTAAATGTATATTGGTGTTATTCTGTATATAGTGTACTTTGGTTCCTAGAAGGATGAGTGGGTGTACTGAATTAATACCCCAAGACAAGGTGACAGCCTTGTCAAATAATCTAAAAGCCTCAGTGCAAGCCTAGCAAAAATGAGAGATATTCAAGACTAACTGAATTACTTGCTAATAATTATAGATGATTAACTAGTCAAACTGTTTGTATACATATATAATATACATACTCAGCAGAAAGTCAGTCAGCTTAAACTGGGTCAGCTTCCAAATGTGAGCGAGACAGCTGAGCAAAATCAGAAAAGTTTGACTGATGATCTGGAAAAAAGTATTTGAAATGGTAGTCAGAAGAATTTTGGGAAGAGGATAACGCCCATCATATTCCCCTTGCAGTCTCCTTATTATTATTGTAAACTCTGAGGTTCTCCACCGTGCTGCAAATGTCTGCATTGCAACTAATTGATGTATCCATCAGCTAAATGTCTAAAAATCTATCTACAACAGAATGCTAACAAACAGCCAGTGAATGAAAAAAAATCAATCATATGTTAACTGTTTTCAAATCAGCATGATTTTCTTAGCAGAAAGCAAAATCAGGGGATGAAAAACATCAGTAGACAGAGAGACAGAGAAAGCAGGTACAATCTGTGGAATGTTATGAAAACAGAATTCAGGCAACTAAACTGTTCTGGCGATCCTACTTTTTGCTGCATGTATTTATGTGGCACTCAGGATAGTTGAACATGCAAACAGCGGTAAGCTGATGTACTAGTAATGTTTTCTAAAATGTTGAAGGAAGGGTAACAGTGATGTATGAAATTAATAATTAAGTTTTCTGATGTGTTTGTTGTGTAGTGGGTGTGGTGATATGATCTGGCACCTGCATTGCTGGTGCTCCTTTTCCTTGTTGTGCTTGGGTTTGTTGCTCCTCCATTCAAGTGACCGAGATCAATTAGATTTGCCCCTCTTGCCAGAACCTCTTGTCAAGGATCTGGAATTTCAGAAATGTAACTTTCTGCCTCTAGTCTTACATTTGGCATGGGCTACAGTCCACGTTTTTTTGGGGAAAAACATACCAAGCTGCTCCACAGTAAAATGTCATTATTATGGTCTGGTTCATTAGTCTTATGCCAGACAGAAGCAGATGGACTAACTCATCAGCTGAACAAAGACAAGCTCAGTAATCCTACATAAACACATCAAATGGTGAACCCCATAAAAGAAGCGTCCTGAAAATTATTGATTGCTATGATACAGCCATTCAGTTGCTTTTAATGGTCTAAAGTGCATATTTGAAAAATACAAATGCACTTGGTATGCAGGGGTGATAGAAAACAGTTTGTACCTAGTTATAGTAAAATTTGCCTGGATGGGAAATACATAGTCATTCACTGGCTTTTTCATCCTAGTGTGGAATTTTATTCTTCTGGGTTTCTTGAAAGAGGTACCATTGTTTAGTAAACAATATAAAAAAACAATATAAATGTAATGTGTATGACTGTAAATTACATCTCTGTAGCTCACTATGTTACTTGCAGTTTCCAAACACAGTTAATAGAAGTACAGTTTGACAGTCTTCGGTGAATTATATTTCTTTACTAATGGTTCATGTGTTATTCTGAAGTTGGAAATATTAGAAGAGAGGAGTGAAGGAGGCGTGCCTCATCTCAAAAGAAAAAGCTCGGAAGTACTGTGTTTTGACTGAGTGCTTTTAATAAAGTGATTCAAAGAAAAACAGCCAATAAATCACAGTGTAACTAATACATGCATTCAGGCACTAAGTAATCTGATAACAGAAGATAGATTTAATGACTCCCAGGTAAAGAAGTAAAAATAAATAAAGTATAAATGCATACATATATAAACACCAGCAAGTAGTAGAGCTACTTATAGAAGAAAACCTGGTTACTATAAAGTAGCATTAACTTTTCTTGTGAGGGGAAAAAGTAGGAAGTGGAGGAGGAAGAAAGATGAACCATAAGTAAAAAAAAAAATAATTTTTTTTGCTTTGTTGCTATAGTGTGTTTTTATCAAAAGAAGTTCTAATTTAGCAAGCCTGCATTTTAAAGTGATAGATTTATGTCTGTACTGCAAACAGAAAGAAAGGGAGAATCATTTACAGGAAAATTTAAGGAAATCATTCTGTTTGAATGCTGCAGCTCATGTGTGTAATGACTGGTGTGTCATTTCACAACTATATTAGTCCCCCATTGCTTAATGTAAGATTTATTTATTCTTCTCTTGCTGGGTAAGGAAATTGTTTAGTTCTCAATTGTTTGTCCCAGTGTATTATAAAAAGGATGGCGATTACAAGGTATCATTAATAAAGTTGCATGATGTAACGTATTGAGACATTCTTGCAAGTCAGTTGCTGTTTTAGGTCTTGTTTGGCGAGATATTTAGCATAGAGATGTGGCAGCCTTAATGAAATATAAACAGCTTTCATGCACTGTGTGTTTAGTGATCATCTTTTTTTTTGGAAACTTAAAGAAGTAGAACTTTTCAGAAGGTGATGAAAGTCAATCTGACGTAATAGTACTACACTTAAAGGTATAAAACTGATTATCATGTTGGTCTCTGCTTATTTTAGTGTAGTTTGATTTGGTACTGGTTTATCCTCATTCACTTATTTCTAGAAGCTGCTGAAAATATTAGAAGTCCACGATCACCAGTCTTGGTTAAGATCTTTGATGAATAGAACATAGAGGATTGTGACTGGGTCTCCAGTCATAACTATATTATTGTGTTTGAGACATGAATGCTAAGAAATCACCTCAAGACTGAAGCTGACTATAATGTTCTGTGCACAGAACAATTATATGAGGTATAAGATATTCAGGGAGAGTTGAGAGCGAAGGAATGACCATTGTGTGAGACCCAACCATAGCATTGCTTAGGGAGTGTGTAATAATTGTTGCATACCTTTGATAGCACTCTTACACCGGGTCTCACTGTAGAACAGTGCTTTACAAATGTATCTTTATTCCAGTTTTTGAGCATAATCACAGCACTCCATGCACTACAGACACTTTTGAGATAGATATCAGAATAATAGGATGAATTTAAACAAAGCCATGCTAAAACAACAAGACAATTAGAAAAATGTTAGCTCCCTGCAGGAACAGTCTACAAAGATGTTGGAAATCAAAATATATTGATGCAGGAAAAATAGCAGACTTTCCTGAAATAATTCCCACAGAAATGCAAGATATGTTGCATTTAACAAATAATGTGTACAGTGGTTGATATTACATCTGTTTGATCTTGTTGTAATAGCTCTTTCAGCAGGATATGTTTCAGTAAATAAAAGTACATCAGAGGCAAGAATATTATAGGTTCAGCATGCGAGATTCATACTTAAATGATTGTTTTCCAGTAGTTTCTAGTACAGGAGTTATTTGTTCCACAAAGAACCTCCTTATACATAAAGGGGATTACTTTATTTATTCATGCTGAACACAATGAAATGGGAACACCCTTGAGTTGCATAGTGCCTTGTACATCAGTGAAAACAGTTTCTGAGTCACATTAATAAGTGTTGTTTTGAGGTGTAAATTTATCCAGCCTGTAATTGGTTATTTGTATGTAAATGTTAGAGATAGAATAGGGTATTTTCCATAATTGCAGTTAGCACAGAGGATGTCAAGACTCTTGGCTAAGCTACTTACTCTGATCAAGGACACATCATTAAATTATTTCTACCTCCATTTGCCTACTGTGTGACTCAGAGCAAGTTATTTCACCAGACAGTGCCCCTGGTTGGCCCTGAGAAGGGACATCTTTGCCCAGTAGACTTATCTGATCAACAAATTTATAAAAGAAGAAAGAATGTATGGCTTATGGCTCTTAAACAGATGATTTTCAGACAGCTTGTCTGCCTCGCACTCCATGGTATTCTTAAGTATTTTATGGGCAATGTTCTGTTTTTAGAAATCACAAATGATGTCCTGTTTGAAAGAACGTATTTGTTGTTAATTCATATTTACCAAGAAGGACAAGGTTGAAATCTCAGAAAAATAAAGCCCGCTTCATAAACACTTCAGGTCTATTCATATAGGAATAAAATAAGTATAAATCATACCTTACTGATGGTTTCACCTATGTCTCCTTGAATTACGTATCCATGAAGTCTCAACCAGATGAATATGGCTGATGAAAGCTTGGACTCAGTGAAGCACAATTTCAAAGTCACTTTTGCAAGCCATCCTTTACCTCCTCAGTGCCTTCTTACTTACATATGTTAACTCCATACATACTGTCTGGCTTTACAAAGAGTAAACATGTAGTCTTGGTGGGCTAAGAGGTGCTTTATCTACAGTTTCCTGCTTGAAAGATCAAAATCGTTAAAAAAAAAAATATATATATATATATTATATCAATCTGCATGTCTATGAATTTGTTGTTGATGTTATCATTGATATGGATGACCTTTCTGAGGTGGGCTGTCTCATCAGTAGAATACTTTATTTTCCATTATGTAGTAAGCCATCAGACTGAATAGGAAAGAGCTTAAAACAAGACCATAAAGCTTGCTGTTTGTTTCTTACAGTGTGTTCAAACTAGTCATTGTCTTCCATTGAATGGGTCACTTCAGTCTTTTTACTTCGTATTTCTTCAGTTACAGCAAATGTAGGCAAGAACATAATAAAGCTACTGGGGTGTACCGTGTTAGATTTCCAGACCAGAAATAATGTTGAACTTCTATTCATATGCTGCAGTATTCATAACATGGGGAGTCCACGTCTAGCTGACTCATACATCTGGCCAGTATACCAAAGTCTAAATGCTACTGCAAGGTACGTGCAACAGTGCACATCACTCAGAGTACATTGACCATAAAGAGATGTTGGGTATAAAGCAAGCATCAGCACGTACCTACCTCAGAAATGAATGCTGCAAAACACCAGCTTGATAAAAGTGAGAAACCAGTATCTAGGGACCAGGCAAGCATCAGAGGAAGGCAGGGTGAGGAAGCAATACTACAGCATATAGAAGAGAAGGGCATCTGTGGTTATTTTGCACAACTATTCTATATCCTTCTATTCATATGCCGGATGTACGAGTCAGCCGGATGCGGACTCCCCCATCTTATGAATACTGCAGCATATAGAAGAGAACGGCATCTATGGTTATGGTAAGAATTTACACAACTATTCTTTCTTAGGATGATTTTGCAGGGAGAAATAAAAATTGTAAAAATTACATTTCTTTGGTTCGTGATTTTCAGACAAAGAGCAACTTTGATGACAATGAGAAAATGCAGTTGTAGAGGCATGGCGAAGAAACATCTGTTAGATATCCAAGTGAAAGGGAAGATAAATCTCCATCTGTGTGTGTGTGTGTGTGTGTGTGTGTGTGTGTGTGTGTGTGTGTGTGTGTGTATGTGTACATACACATATATATATATATATATATATATATATATATATATATATATATGGGTCTACTGCTTTTCATCGGATACCATGTATTTGAAAAAGAGCAGTAGACCGCTCAGTTACGCGAAAGTGCACTTTTGCGAACTGAGCTTCTACGAACGGATAGCACCACAGAGGAGGACAGCAGGTAAATGTGCTATGTCCTCCACTGTGGTGTGGTAGTTAAGGACCTTAGGGTTAGGGCACGGATCATGGTAAGGGGATGCCGTACTAGCTATCCCCTTACCATGACCCGTGTCCTAACCCTAAGGTCTATGACTACTGCACCACAGTGGAGGACAGGCTATCCTCCACTGTGGTGCTGTAGTCATGGACCTTAGGGTTAGGGCGCGGGTCATGGTAAGGGAATAGCCCTACTAGCTATCCCCTTACCATGACCCGTGCCCCAACCCTAAGGTCCGTAACTACTGCACTAAACATTAGTAATAGCCCGTTCACTGAAGCGGGTTTCTCGAAAGTGCACGTTCGCGTAACCCAGGGTCTACTGTGTGAGTTCGAAGAAGTGTATTTTTGAACTTATACACACACACACACACACACACACACACACACACACACACACACACACATAAATATGTATGCGTGTGTGTATATCATATATAAATATAGATCTGTAGATGTGTGTGTGTATATATGTCTAGTTCATTATACTGAAACATCACAATATTGACATTCAAAGTGCTGATAAATCAAAGTACTGAAAAGCACATATAAAAAACTCTGAAAACATAGACAAACACTATTTCTGTGATCACTTAACAATAAAATTATAATAAAACAAAAAATAAACAAAAAAACCTAAGCCATAGCAAATACAGTAGGACTTGATTTATCTGAATAGTTAGCACGCATTGGTAATGTAATCAGACCTAACCCTAACACTGTCCCTTACCTTAGAAAAAAACTCTTTCCCTAACAGTACCACTATACAAGACAGGCTCAGATGTACAAACATCCATCAACACAATCATGCCATGCAAAATCCAACCCCTTACCTATCGCTTACTCTAATACTGAACTGTAAATACTCACACAACATGCACACTCATGCCTAATACTAACCCAGTTAACAGTTTCAACAAGACGAACGATTAAGAAAATTAATTGTCAGTAAAATAAAACTCAGTATTCTGATGCTTCCCTTAAAATTGTTGGGGTAATGAACTGTGAAAAAAAACAAATATATATAGGGTTTATATTGAATGTTTGAACATTCAAAATTCCGAATCTCATATGGTCAGCACCACACGATCAGATTTTTGAATGTTCGAACATTGTAATGGAGATCTACGTAAGGGAAGATTTCCCTTTTCTGCACTGTAGTGCAATCTCGGAGTTGGTATATTTAAAGAGCAGGGGGGGGGTGCTTAAAAGCTTCAGGTAGGTATTTTGTGTACTTTATTTTTATTAGATATTCGGACTTTTGAAATTTCGATCATATGGTGTCGACCATATGAGAGTCGGACTTTCAAACGTTCGATTATCTAATACAGACCCTATATATATTAATAGATGGTGCAGTGGTGCAGCAGTAGCATTGTTAGCTCACAGCAAGAAGTTCTCCGGTTCGATTTTTGGCTGGAGTGCCTTCTGTGCAGAGTCTGCCTGTCCTCCCCGCATTCATGTGGGTTTTCTCTGGGTACTCCTGTTTCCTCCCTTGTTACAAGACATGCATCTGGAGTGTTTCTTTGGTTGGTGGCTTTGTTCCAAGTCAGACTCTCATTGTAAACAAATGTTAAATTAAATAAAAAATATATATTAGTGTGTGTGTATTTCTTTTCTCAGATTTATGGGAGAAGTGACTACAGTTCACATTATTTATTTATTTATTTATTTATTTATTTATTTATTTATTGGCATTTGTTAACCGAGAAAGTCCACTGGGTCAAGCAGAGCCCATTTTCAGTGAAGCCCCGGGGAGAAAAGCTCCACAAAGAAAATACAAATTAAGTATCTAATACAATAGCAGATCTATATATATAAAACAAAAGCAGAATACAGTATAAGGCAAGAGGAGAAAAGCTCCTCAGGAATTACAAAGGAGTATCTAGTACAATACAGGTCATACATTCAAAAAAGTACAATCTAATAGCAGAAAACAATATAAAGCAGAAGAAAAATTCATAAGAATTATAAATGAGTGTCTCATACAGCTGAGTTCTTACATTTCAGAAGAGTTAAGTCACCACAGTTAGAACTATGCAGCAATTCTAATCCTTGATTTTGCTGGTCAGAGGTTAACTAGCTCTAGGTTATGGCAGAAGGAGGCATAGAGCAGTTACAGAACCATTTAGAATTGATATATGCCCACAGAGCTGATATGAATGACGAAGTGCATTGAGTTGTGCGAATGTTTATAGGAAAGGAATTTCATATTTTAGCTATGACCCATGGGTAAAGATACTGGCCAGCAGGTAGATTAGGTTTATGAATTTGGAGAAGTTGTTGATTTTCCGATCTAAGGAGCCTATTAGGGTTATACTGGGAGAACAGTAACTGTAGAACAGGGCAATCCTGAGGTTTGGTGATGAGTTTGTATGTTATAGTAAGGTGAAGGTAGGTAAGATGATGGGGGAACTCGAGCCAATTTAGTATATTTAGAGGAATACAGTGGAGGGTGGACTGGAGATTGGATGTAGCAAATTTTGCTATCTTGTAATAGCAAGTTTCTAGTTTCTAGTAATTACATTACTAATGCATTTCTTACCAATAGGCTTGGTTCTTTGGGCTCTGTGCAGAGAGATAGTACCTTCAGATTGAGAATGAAGATAGTACGAGGAAGATCAAATTTTTAGTTTGTTTCTGAGGGAGGTTTAGTACCCTTCATACATAAGCTCAAAAATGAAGGCAGAAAGATGGGGGGGCTTGAGCTGAAGAATAGCTTCAGTGGGGAGGATAAATGAATATAATAGTTTGCAATGAACTTTGAATGAGATGATTATTAAGGGACGGACTTATTAATGACAGGGAAAAGTATTCCAGCCATAGAGTAAGTATAGTGATTGTCAGTGCATGTCTGTCTAATGTGGTGAGGTAGTTGGAAATAGTGTACAAAACTTTTAGCTGAGTATTAGCTGTCTTATTTCTGTATGAGTTTTGAAGGTTTTTATTGAAGGTAAGGCCAAGGTACCAATGTTGTGAAACATGAGCTACCTGAAAGTTGTGTTGACGGGTTATTCAGTGTCATCTACATGGGTTACTTGAGTGTTGTATAGATTGATTATATATGGGCTGCTGCTTAATTTTTGGAGTTTGTCAAATAACATCATTGCTGCTTTGCTGCAGTTAGTTTTTACTAAAACAATGTGCAAAAGTCTTTTTGGAGTTTGTTTAGAATATGTGTTATAGCAAGCCATAATTTGTGGAAGATTATACCATCAGTGTAACATAATTACTGATGATTCCATGATTGCTGCAATGCCTTTTACACATAGGGAGAATAGAATATGGCCAAGAACAGAGAGCCTTATAATACAACTGAATAGAAGTCAACTTCAGCTCAGATTGTGTGATGGCTTAAACTTCAAAATTTCTTTGAAGTAGGCAATTTGAAAACCAGAGCAGGACCATCATTGTCAACAATCCCGTTTTTTTATTGGGGAGGGGTCAATGTGCAGAATCAGCTTTAGTCAATCTGACCAAATCATCTAGAGCCATTGTTTAGACTGCCCCCAGACCACAGTATTTGATCTGGATTTTTGGCTTAAGTTTGCTCACTTGGAGGTGGTTGCTCATACTTTTAAATGCTCATACTGTCTGTGAGCCAAACTTTTTCTATGGACAAAGAACATTTTATATGGGCTCCCTATTGAAATGCCAACAAGCAGAAAAAATAAAGACTGAAAACACATGAGAACAGCAAATCTCAAAGATCACTCTTCTCTTAAAAACTTCTTTTTTGCAACGAGAGTAAGTCACCACCCCCACCCCCAGGTTATGTATACCAACTCCAAGTGGAAAAAAGGGAATATTCTGAGAAATGGCATCTCAAACTTAGTATATTTAAGTCTGTTCTTCTGGTCATTCAGTCTTCTTATTTCAGGACTCCCTCCCAGCATTTCATATGGTTACCTTTTGTATGTTTTGGTTTAAGAAGCAGGGAAATACTGTGACCTTCTATAAAACCTGGCTGCAAGAAAGATGCTGGATATGTTGCTGTGTTTTTTTTTTTTTAATTTTCATTTCTGGGTAGTTTTTTATTTTATCATTCTTTATTTATGCATTCATCTCCAGTTTTGGGTATATTTAGTAGGATAAAGGATATTAGAATGTATATTTTGATATATCTTACTGTTTTTGTTGTAAAAATGTTTTATTTATTTCCTAAAGCTTTTTGGTTGAGAAATAAAGATTGTGGCTTGAGTAGGGATTTTATCTCTTGTTTTTAGTATACCTTTCATGTGCTCTAGGTTTTTCAATACTATATATATATATATATATATATATATATATATATATATATATATATATATATATATATATATATATATAAAATATGTGTGTATATATATATATATATATATATATATATATATATATATATATATATAAAATATGTATATATATATATATATATATATATATATATATATATATATATATATATATATATATATATATATATATATATAAAATATGTATATATATGTATGTGTGAGTGAGTGGTATAGATGAACTAACATGACAGAGCTTGCCACCTGGTGGTGTAAACCTTAGCTCAAGATGATTGTCACTGTTGAAATGACACCCCGACCCCATGTGCAAAATGGGAGATAAGTTTGAGAATGGATGGGTGTTTGTGTGTGTGTGTGTCTGTGTCTGTGTGTGCGCACGGGCACACGCACAGTATTTGTATTTGTTTTGGCCAGTCGTTTCCTTTTTATACTTATTGTAAAAATATGTCTACAGGTACACACACACACACACACACACACACACACACACACACACACACACACACACACACACACACACACACACACACAAACTTTCTCCAAGGTTGTCTTTTGGTGTTCTGGCATCTCCTGAGGGTGGATTGCTTCACCACCTTATTGCCTTTCTTAGATTGTACCATGTACATATGGCAAGTTTCTTTCAGTGCACATTCTATTAGGAAGCTTTGCTTGATTGCACTGATTTTCAGATGCCTGAAATTAAACATTCTTTGCAGGCAGGAAACCCATAGACTTTGTATATTAGAGGGCTTCATTGTCAGAGAAAGTACATAGTCACTTATTTCGTAATGAAATGTGAAACATTTAACTGCATTTGACATTTGCAGTGCTTTACACAATTGTGAGTAAATGAAGTTTAATAAACCAAATATCTCATATGTCTGTTTAGTTACTAAATGTGGATGAGTAGCCAGAAAGTTAAACCAAGTGATGTCCTTGATTGTTCTGTTGTAAAAAAATATTTTTTAAAAGGTTTAAGTAGTAAAGCTTATGAAGACAACAGGTGCGGGATTATAAAGACAATGCACAGTGAAAAAACAGGCATTTGTTATTTAAGAGTTGTTAAACATCAGTTTTTTTTCAGCAGTGTTGTCTAACTGTTTAGTGCTTCAAATGAGGGTAAATTGATTTTGAAGATATGACCGTGTCTGTACTGAGGCCTAGTTTTGCTGAGTAATAATCAACCTTTTTAGTTGCAAGGTGGCTACTAGAAGTAATTAGTAAGGCAGAGCCAGTGAAATGCTGTTATGTACAAAATATGAGCAGAAGATGAGTACTTCTACCACACCAGGTATGATAATGACATGCCACAGTAACTCAGGGCCTGGAGTACACCTTCACAACTGTACAATGATCAGTGTCATAAAAGTGGTTAAAATAATAATGTACAAGTCTATCTTTTTCAATTTTTTTTTATTTTATTTCCCTTATTAGCTGTTGTCAGAATAGTTTCTTTCAGTCCTTTAGTGTTGCAATTCCATGAAGAATTATTTTTAATACATTTCCCCAAGTTCTTAACAATTTTGTAATCATTTGCATTTCTTATTTCCATGGAACTGGCAAGCTGCACTGTGTTGCTTAATGACTGCAAACCTTGTTGTGCAGTAATTCATGCACTTATTAGCTTGGCACCGTTTCAATATTTTAGTTGCTTCTGTTTTAGTGTTTGTTTCTCTTTAGTGCTGTCACGACAGTTTTTTGTGGGTAATACAAGTGGCCAGCTTTTACTTTTCATTTGTTGCAGGTCCCCCTCTAAAGTATGTCACCTTCTTTTACTGTTGTGATGATCAGAGCCTAAGCTGGCTCATCTAGCAGCCATCGATGCTCCCCGAATATGGCACCCCTGAACTCCAAGTCTGACCTGATTCTCATCACCTCTCCAAGGAATGTCAGATCCTCTGTGGTGATCCTCAACTCTTAAATTGAGGAGCCCCCCCCCCAAAAAAAAAAAGGAGAGAGAGAAAAAAGCTCTTCTTTTACTAACAGGTTACTGCAATTTCTATCACAGAGATGCTCATATGGGGAGGAGTAATGGTACTGCACTACCAAATGATCTTCACCAAGCAGCCACACCCTCTAAAACCTTTCCACCTCCTTCCCACCCTAGCTATGCTTTTGCTAATTATAGAACAGTGAGGACCGGTGCAAAGTTTTTTGTGATTCTTGCTGTGCCTAATATTAATACAGTGTTGTTATGATGTTGTTGTTAAGTCTTAAGACTGCGGTTTTTGCTTACTAGACAATCATTGTGTGAATTTACATACCTATTAAATAATCACCATTGTACAAGGACCATCAACACCCTTGTTTTGCCTACTGAGCTATACTCATCTTTGGCAGCTCTTTGCAGGGTAGCACAGTTGTGCAGCAGCTAGCATTGTCACTCACAGCAACAGGTACTCTGGTTCTCAGGGGTGCCTTAGGTGCAGAATCTGCATGTCCTCCCTGTGTTTGGGTGGGTTGCCTTTGGGTGCTCCAGTTTCTTCCCACATTCCAAAGACATGTGCCTGGAGCGTTTCTCCCCAGGCCTCCACTGAAAATGGGCTCTGTCCCAGTTGGACATTCCCAGTAAAATGTTAAATAAAATAAATAATTAGTCTTGTACTGTTTCTACATACGCTTTATAAAAGATTATCAGGAAATATATTTTTATTAAAATTCTAGAACTAGTAGTTCTTGTTTCACCTACAGAAAGCTCATTTTGTGGAAACATCAGTGTGCACAATGTACCAAAAAGAATTATAAAAGTGATCATAAATATTAGTCCTCAAAAGCAAAATGCACTTTAGCTGCACATAAAATGTGCAAAAAATATTAAAAAAGAATGGCATTTCTGGCAAAACCATCTTTCAAACTATTCATTGATATATAACTACCAAAACAATTATACTCAACCTGCAGACTGAACAGATGCTTTTATCAAGGAGAAAGTTTCCTTACCAAACTACCAGTTCTTAATAGAACATCAAAATCTACATACAGACATTAAACCTTTCAGTTGTATAGATAAATTTCAAACAGGCAAAGTCTGCTTGTGATAGCAATTAGTTAAATAACAAAGTCCTGTTTTAGTGACAAAGCACTTCGATCAAGCTTGAAAACAAACTTGCAAAAATCAGCACTGAGTAACATGTAGAAAAAGACCCGCATAGCCCCTTTGCAATGTGTTCCATCCCCTCATACTAAATGTAATCACCAAAGACTCCGTGCTAGTTTCGGGGGGATGGAGATTGTGGAATAATCTCCAATAAAATGGGGCTCATTCACATATCCATTTACTGTGCACACATTTGGTGGTACTGGCTTGAGAATAAGGGAAATTACACCATTTATCAGAATT
Organism: Protopterus annectens; assembly: GCF_019279795.1. Classification (NCBI taxonomy): domain Eukaryota; kingdom Metazoa; phylum Chordata; order Ceratodontiformes; family Protopteridae; genus Protopterus; species Protopterus annectens. The sequence goes on along the minus strand of NC_056742.1, from coordinate 62,235,977 downwards.
TAAAAATTGAATTTGCTGAATTTCATTTACTTTGTTTAATGGTTTATAGAGGAAAAGGGCAAGTTTTGCTGATACTTATGTTTGCAGATCCACTTTTTAATGCTAGTGCAGCTGTTTACTCCAAGCCATCCTTTCTACACCCTGAGTTCAGTAGCAAGCTTATCTTTGTCTCTGTAAATAATGATCTATGGGTTGTGAGTTTGTACAGGAAGTTCTTTTAATATTACTAGAGGTCTAGCTAGCCTTCATGCAGAATCTTGGAGATCTACAATGTCATTGCCCACGTATCTACAATATCATGTTGCCCACGTGCATAGAATTCTTTTAACGAATAAACACTTTTCTGCATTTCCACAGTGCAAGACTTCTATTCCAACTACAGTTAAATGTTGTTTAGAGACATGTTTTGACAAGGTTACACAGACGTTTCCAGTTTTGGTTCAGGTTTTACCCCTACAGCAGAACACGTGAAAGCTTGGTTTTGCATTTTAGTGACTGGTAGTTAAGTAACAAAAGTACCTTGTTGGAAATAACTATTCTAGCAAGAATACATTAAGCAATCATAAACATACCTCTCAACTGTATAGATTTTTGCCTCATATTTTTGGTCTGTTTTGGTTTTCTGTCAAATCATTGGCAAAGCATTGAGAATTTAAGTTAGAAAATAATGACAGGGAAATGAAGTTTAGACTTCATACCCTTCAGAAAATGCAAAACCTGTTATTCTGTCAACTTTCTATGTTTATAAGAGCAGTATTTAAAAACTGTCCCTATTTTTGGGCCATCGTCCCCCCATTACTAATGTCTTTGTGCAGATTTGTTGCTGTAAGAGGTTGAGAGGTATGATCATAAAGTAACCTGAAGGGAAAACCAATGGAATGAGTGTGGGCCATGCCTGTGATACAGCAATCTTCAAGGAGACATTCAAGGACTGGTGCTGCCCTATCTGTAGGCACTGCTCTTGAATGAGGTAGGAAATAGTCCACTAGGCAGTGTCCGCTATCATTTGAAGGGTACAATTTCCACTCGGGAGTTCAGAATCTCTGCTACATATGGTACAAAGACAGGAGAATATTTTTGTCCTTGATTCTTGGGAGATGAAGGAGGTAAAAACAGAGGTGCATATCTACAAATGTAGGTGTCCACAGTTCTTTTGCTATCCTTGTATTGCTTTGTCCTTATGAAGGTATGTCAGCGGGAACTAATGAGATTTATAAAAGTAATTTGTCATGGGCAGTAATGACTGCGGCAGCAAGCTCAATAAGTTAGGGGAAAAACTTCTGTTGCATAGACCTTTTGTGACGTAAGAAAATACAACTGTGGAAGAATATATGGAGGCACAGAACATGCTTGGTGCAAAGGCAGAAATGAGAAAGCGAGTGGGTTGTAACATTCACGTTAGTGGCTCTAAGGGGCAGTAAACTTGATGGTGTTCTCCTTGGTCTATAGTGGGATATATTACCTGAATGGCATCGGGATCAAAAGAGTAGAGGAGGAGCTTAGTACAAATGAGGAAGAAGTTATTTACACTGCACCACCTGTCATGGATGATATTGCACAATAACTCAGGGGCCAGAGTGCCCTTTTTATCATGTACAGCCTTGATGTGCTTGTCGTGGGTAGAATGGACTGAATGGGGCATGTCTCAGTGCCTTGTGTCATACTGTTCTGCAAATGGTTGAGTAAGTGGTACAGATATTAAGGCTGTGACTTCAGTATAGTCTGAAGACTATTACTGCATGATAGTGGTCTGTCATGCCACTACCGTCCACAACTTTTATTTTAAGAGAACAAAAATATTCTGTGACTGGTTTAAGTGTTTTATTTTCTTGCATTTAAAATAACAGAGAAGAAAGAGACAGAAAGAATACATGGAAGCTGTACTCAACCTAGATACAGTTGTGTACATGCAGTGATTGTGCTCTTGCATTTAGGCATCTTTGTTTGGGTAATGTTCAAACACATACATGTTATATTTTGTTCTGCTTCCTGACTTTAATTATGTAGTACTGTAATATGAGTAGGATACAATGTTAACCATGCCAACTCCTTTGTGCAAGCAAGTTTTCAAGAAAAATGGACTGGGGGATGGATGGAATAAAATAAAGCACAACAGGAGACAAGAAAATGTGTACTGACTTTGCTGGGGAAATGGCTTATGACTACTGTTTGATTAATGAATTATGACCATTTTTTAACTGCGGTGGTGGTGCTGCGGTAGTGTTGTCGCCTCATAGCAAGACGTTGTCCCGTTCGATTCTCAGCTAGAGCGTCTTCTGTGTGGAGGCATATGTGAATGGGGCGTGCCTTCGTTGAAGGTTGTGTGTCAGGGTTGGTAACCCGGTACGTAAAAATCCACTACCAATCATTAGCGGACTGGAGTTCCGCTGTGGCGACCCCTAACTGGGAAAAGCCGAAAGACACAAACAAACAAAGAGTATTTTTGTTTTGCTTCATTGTTATAATGTATTATATTAAAACATGGTATACATTAATTGATTTATATGTATACATTTAGTTTTATTTTGTTTGTTTTTTGCTAAGTGGCTGGCAGTTGTACAGGACTGTGAGAACACAAGTGATTTACCAAATGGAAGCCAATTTTTCAACTTTTAAAGTCTATAAATATGAGAAATGATTAATGGAGTATGATTTATATACCTTAATGATTTATATAATGGAATGCTGAATTACTATTTTTCCCTTAACAAGAGACTTTTGACATGAAGATGATTTATCTGTGGCCAGCACAAATGTTTTGCATCATAAATAAGTTAAATATTGATTATATGAGGAAGTGATTTACACAGTGTTAAATGAGCATATTATAAAATTGCATACCATGTATACGATACAAGATGACCAAGGAAACAGTCACAAAATGTCATGTCATACTGGAAACATGTAGGCTTTCAGTTTGACTGTGGAAGACTGGACAGATTTTACTAACAAGAGCTGACTTATTATTTTTTATAGTATTGAAGATGCTCAAAAGATTTCGATACTGATAACTGCACTGGGTGTTGAAACACGTGGTTGTTGTTTAATTCAGTGACACCAGAGATCCCTGACTTACAGTTATTTGCAGAAATAATAGAGATTTTGCTGAAGCATTTCCACTCCAAATTGCAGAATTATATTTTGTAGTAGTCCTCAAATGGGTCATTAATATATAGTAATTAAGAAGCTTACAGTGCAATAGGATGTCAAATGAGTAAGTGACCAAATCAATCAATCAAATAAAAAAAAATAAAAATAATAATCATCATGTGGCAATAGCAAACTTCACTGAAACAAGCTAAGACAAGGGTATGAGTCATCAGGTAAACCCTGTCCTTTAGTTTTTAATTATAGATAAAACAGATTATTTTTGCCAGCTGTAGGGCAGAAATTTACAGATTAACAGTAGATTGTCTAGGAAGAGACGTACTTGTATACTGCCTGTATTTTGAGAGTGAATTTAAAAGGTTGCTGTCTAAAGAGGCTTAACTGTCAAGACACAAGACTTTGCAGTGTCCATGTACAAGGCTGCAAGAAATGCCAATAAGTTTCAGCAGGACATGGTTGAGTGTACTCATATGGTATGTGGTAGAGCCATACAGAAGCAAGCATGTTTTCAATGTGCTAAACATTTCATGATACCAGTGACTGCTAAATGAGGGAATATGACTGTGGGAAATGCTAAACAAAAGGCTGTATTGATTGTGTGCACAGATGGAAAGATGGTAAAAACAATATACATAATAACTAAAAATGCAGAAAAATAAATATATAACATCTAATGTACATAAAGAGGGCAACGTTGAATGTAATACTGATTTCCAAGGACATGTTTAGTTATCGGGACACTGGATACGTTTATGCAGTTTGTCAGAACTATGTGATGTAACTGAAAATGATCATAATGCATTACCTGCTGATGTTCTTCATGTTTCACTGTTGCAGTCATCACATTTGGGCTATCCCTGCAAGGGTAGCTCTCGGCCGGCCCGAATACCAGAGGCTTAGTATTTCTGCGTCGGTTGCTGTCGCTACAGGACTGACATCAGTTCGTCAGTAGTATAAAGTAAGGCAGCCAATGCCATTACATCAGTCTTTCTTGCTGCGGAGCCCGAAGCAGAAGCAGTTTGCACGAGTGCTGGTCAGCCATTACCTGAGTTTCGCCTTTTTTCTTGGACTAACCAATGTCAGAAAAAGTTAACAATTGTCTCACCTGTGGAAAGCAAATACCACACTGAGACTTTCATTCTTATTGCATCACTTGCTTAGACCCAGACCACAACGTTCCCCACTGTCCCTTTTGTGCTTTGTTCAACACCAGAACTATACTTTGTCGGGCCCTTATTGTAGCTAGATATTTTTGCTTACAGTCCTCAAATTCTGATATGGCTTCAGTAAACCATCTGACAGCAGATCTTCCGAAAAAATGTAAGGATAAAGTGAGAGACAGACCGCACAGGTCCAAATCTACTGACGATGCTTCCGTTAAGCTAGTCGTCAGTTCTCCCATCCTCAGTGAGGCGCTTTTGCAGCCCCTGATGCCCGCTTCTGTAGATTCGCAGGCTGCTACCGAGACCCTTTCAGAGTCCGGTATGCTGCAAGACTCTTCTCTGACTAAGCACCCTGCGGTTGTCTCTCCCTTGGATGGGTCCAGAGCCACTGAGCAGGCACCGGCTTCCGAGGAAGTACTTCGCACTACCCATTCTCGACACAAACCAATGACTTCTTTCGCATCTACTGTTCTTTCCAAAACAACCAAGTTTTTAAGGCCCAGGGTACGAACTACATCCAAGAAACTGATGACCCACTTCCAGGCACCTGCTTCCTTGCCCCAGTCTCAAATGCTTAAAATGGCGGAAGACCTTATCATGCTTATCAGGGGAAGCCAAGCTACCCCTTCCAAAAGAAAAAGAGTTCTGTCCCTAGTAGTTTTGTCTGAACAGGAGTCGGATGACTCTGTTGCATCTGAATATGAAGACATGCAACCCCTTTCTGCTTATGAGGATTCTGATGCAGAGGATTCCAGTCCCTTGGTCTCTCCACCCGAGGACTTTTCCTTTGGGGAAATCCTTCATACCTTATGGAAGCATTTACAATGGGAATGTCAGGACTACCCTCGGTCTAAAAAGAGACTCAAGGAATTCCTAGGTCTTCCACAGCACAGACCTCTGGCCATTCCCCCAGTCCTGGATGTTGTCAGCGATGTTTTCCTGGAATCCAGTTGGACTCCTGACACCCTACCTCCTGCACACAGAAAACCTGACCGGTATTACAGAGTCCCTGACTCACACAAATTTCTTTTCAAAAATCATACTGCTGACACTGAGGTAATTTCTCAAGGGCCTAAAGGTATTAGTAACCTCTGCTAAGAATCCCACCTTCTCAGATAGGGATTCCCGAGCACTAGACAGATGGGGTAAAAAAGTATACACCTCTGCTACTCTTGCTATCAGAGCACTAAATTGCCAGTTCCATATGCTAAAATTTCAGCAACTTACCATGGAACTCCTCAAACAGAAAAGTGTCTTCCTTTCCTCCTTGTGCAGAATCTAAAGAGTTACAAGACAGAATCTAAAGAGTTACAAGAGTTAATGCATTCTGCAAGTCAAGTCTAAGCACACCTTACATTGTGGTTTCAATGCCCTAGAAGCTTCTTGCAGGGCAGCAGTCACCGGTTCTGTCCTTAGAAGGCATTCATGGCTTAAGGAACAGCCCTTGCCAGACCATGTTAAATCTAAATTGTTTAATGCACCCTTGCACAAAGACAACTTATTTAGCATGAAGTCAGAGGAGGTCTTAAAAAAGATGGAAGAAAAAGCTAAATCTTTGCAGACAGTTAAGGATTTCTTACAGGTCCAGCTACCCAGGTTCAGTAGGGATTGCCCCTCCAAGCACTGGTCCTTTCCTGCTCCCACCAGGTCAGTTCAGCCCAGACCCCCCCCCCCCCGACAGCAGCCACAAGGAGTGCAGAGATCAAAACAGTGGAATCCCTCCACTTCAAAAACAGGGAGTTCTAAGCCACCCCCTCATGGTAAGAACTCACAATGACTCTCCTACACCACCCCCTCCCTCTGCCCACCTTCACTTACCCCTAAGAGGAAAACTCTACTTTCATGCAAGCACCTAGACCAGCATTACCAGTGACCGCTGGGACCTCAACATAGTGTCCCAGGGATACAGATTTTCTTTCCACACACTTCCAACACCAAAAAGGTTCCCAGATCTACCTCTAAACCAATGGGCAGAGGCCCAAAAGCAACTTCTTTTCCTGCTCTCTATGAGGGTAATAGAGCATGTTCCTGCAGAACAGAAAGGCCAAGGTTTCTACTCCAGAGTTTTTCTGGTACCCAGAAAAGAGGGCACCGGGTACCCCATCCTCGCTCTATCCATGCTAAACACCTTCCTGGTGATACCAAAATTCAAAATGTTCACCCCCCAGCAACTGCTACCCATGCTGTCCAAGGATGCTTGGCTAGCCACCCTAGACCTAAAAAAGCCCTACCTCCACATTCCTATCAGGGAATCATGCAGGAAATACCTACGTTCCAGGGGAGGATCTCTGCACTTTCTGTTCTCTGCACTTCCCTTTGGCTTATCTACTGCTCCCAGAGTTTTCACAAAATGTCTGGCTCTGGCCACTGCATTTTTGCAGACAAAGGAATATTCAAATTTTCCCATATTTGGACAACTGCCTAATTCAGGCAAACAGGAAAAGCTGCTCAAGCACCTGGCCTTTGGAAAGTCCCTACTGACCTCCCTAGGGTACACTATCAACGAAAATAAATCCAAACTAGTACCCACCCAAAGGATTGCATTCCTGGGAGCAAGCCTGGACACAGCATCCCAGATGGCATTCCTTACACCAGAAAAACAAACTTATCTGACAGCCTACTTCTCACAACTAGCCACCAGACCCCAGTTATCTGCAAGGAAAATCCTGCAAGCTCTGGGGTTCATGGCATCTTGCATTCTACTCATTCCATATGCCAGACTGCATATGAGGAAACTTCAGTGGTACCTAAAAAGCCTTTGGTGTCAACACTCACAAGACCCAGAAACTCTTATACCCATGATACCTTGCCTCACGAAAGATTTTCTTTGGTGGGCAGAATCATGCTCCCACAACAAGGGATTGCCTTTCTCACCACTCCCGCAGCCCAGACCCTCACCACAGATGCCTCCCAGACTGCATATGAGGAAACTTCAATGGTACCTAAAAAGCCTTTGGTGTCAACACTCACAAGACCCAGAAACTCTTATACCCATGATACCTTGCCTCAGGAAAGATTTTCTTTGGTGGGCAGAATCATGCTCCCACAACAAGGGATTGCCTTTCTCACCACTCCCGCAGCCCAGACCCTCACCACAGATGCCTCAGACTATGCCTGGGGTGCACACAGGGCCAATGAAGCCCACAGCAAATCCATTTGCGCATCAACCAGAAAGAGATGTTAGCTGTCCAGCATACATTGACAGCTTTCAGGCCCTTTCTCTCCCCAGGGGCTCTCCTGATCAAAACAGACAACATCACTGTGATGTTGTATATCAACAAGCAGGGAGGGACTCACTCCTACCCTCTATACAGGCTGGCCATGACCCTTTGACAAACAGCCTCTGCCATGAAACTACACCTGTTAGCACAATTCCTGCCAGGTTCTCTAAACTCTATGGCAGATTACTTAAGCAGAAATCTTCTGGACCCACACCAGTGGTAGCTAGACAAAAGAACCTTCACCCTAATAACTCAGAAATGGGGCACTACAAAGGTCAACCTCTTTGCCTCTCAGACCAACCATCAGCTCAGCAAGTTCTGCACCAAGGAGCATCACAACAATGCTTGGAAAGTGGATGCCCTGTCAGTCTTATCGGTCTATGCCTTTCCACCTGTACCTCTCATTGCTTGGGTACTGCTCAAAATAAGGGAGGAAAAACCAAGGACAGTTCGTATTACTCCAGACTGGCCTCGCCAACACTGGTATCCACTGCTGCTCAGCCTGTCCCCACTGCCACCATGGCATCTCGCTCAGACCCCAACCCTCCTGACCCAGAGGGAAGGAGAATTCATGCATCCCCAATTGCAGACCCTCACTTTGGTAGCTTGGCTTATTCCCTAACCACTGATTAATCTGCCAACCTCAGTAAACAGGTACTGGATGTTATACGTGAGGCCAGTCATCCTGGCACTAGAAAGTCTTATGCTGACAAATGGAAAAGATTCTGCACCTGGATTCAGGCTAAGGGAGCTGATACGGCACAGCCCTCCCTCCCTCTCATCCTGGATTACCTAGCTGACCTGTTACACAGTAATCTCTCTTTTTCCTCTGTTAAAATTCATGCCTCTGCTCATTTCCCCACTGAGCAGCCCCTCTTCTCACACCCTCTGATGAAACAATCCCTAAGAGGGGCTACCAACTTGAGGCCACCAAGAAGAGCACCTACCTCAGCTTGGGACCTTAACTTTGTGTTGGAAAAGCTCACCCTGCCCCCTTCAAACCAGCATCTTCAGCAGAGTTAAAATTTCTCTCCTGGAAGACAGCTTTTCCTCTGGCCATCACTTCAGCCAGAAGGGTCTCCGAGTTACAAGCACTCATGGCTTTGGAGCCCTTCATCATCTTCCATCCTGACAGGGTTTCCCTCAGGACTAACCCATCCTTCATGCCCAAAGTGGTGTCCAGTGTGGCACTCAACCAATCCATTAATTTGCCCACCTTTTTCCCTAACCCACAGAACAAGGGGGGAAGGATCCTGCACTCTCTAGATGTGCATAGACAGCTTAGATTCTATCTAGACAGGACTAAACCATTCAGAAAGTCTGATCAATTGCTGGTTAGGTTTGCTGCAGGGGCAGTGGGCAAAGCCACCTCCAAACAAACAGTTTCTAAATGGATAGCACACTGCATCCATTTCTGTTACAAGCGACATGGAAAGCCTCCCCCTAAGGGGGTCAGGGCTCACTCCACCAGAGCAGCCTCCACCTCTGCAGCTTTCCTCAGAAGAGTCCCCACCATGGACATCCTGGAGGCTGCCACCTGGACATCTCTTCACACTTTCACCAAACATTACCACCTGCCTATCTTCTCCAAATCCAGGGCAGGCTTTGCCACTGCAGTCTTGCAGGGCATCCTAGCCAGCCTCTAGTCTCTTTGACTGCCTCCACCCTTTTCCTTAGCTTTGGGAATCAACCCAAATGTGATGACTACAACAGTGAAACATGAAGAACAGAGTACAGTTGTGTACACTTACCATAAATGTAGATATTCAAGTGTATTCACTGTTGCAGTCCTGGTTTCCCTCCCTCTTTCCCCCACTTCTCTCTGTCTCTCTCCTTACAAGGGACTTTTTGGTACTTTCTACTGGTGGGGTTCTTCCACCATATCCTGACTCCCAATTGGGGCTCCTGACAGTTAGGGCAAGAAAAACTGATGTAATGGCATCGGCTGCCTTACTTTATACTACTGTCAAACTGACTGCAGTCCTGAAGTGACAGCAACCGACGCAGAAATACTACGTTTCTGGTATTCAGGCTGGCCAAGGGCTACCCTGACAGAGATAACGCAACAGTGAATACACTCTAACATCTACATTTGTGGTAAGTGTACACAACTGTACTTTCCAATTTCTGAGTACATGAAGATGATTTTGGACATGCAACTGTAAAACTAAAGGTATTATAAATGAAATGTACTGGTTGAAAAACTGGTCCCTGTTGATAAGATCACTGTGCCAGTGTACTTAATGGCAAAACATATAAGCTAGACTTGGAGGAAAGCATTGTTTGGCAAAAAAATGCTATGGAAAACTAACAAGCTATTTTTTTTTGAAGATACTGAACATACTATCACAAAATGGAGGTACTAAAGCCACAGCAAGGAACTATCGTGGCTCTTACAGATGCAGAAGAAATTATTGTAACTGGTTTAAAACAATGGCCCCATTGATAAAATCAATGTGCCAGTGTACTTAATGGCAAAGCATAGATGTTAGAAGGTCTATGTTCAGCTACCGAAAAGGATAAAACCCGAATGGCTTAATTTCAAATAGGACACAGCGAAAAGGAAAATTAGCGGACAAGGAAAACATTGAAATAAATACACTGAATGGCCATAGTTGTCCAACATTGCAAACATAACCACCAACCAATGTGGGAGGCTGCACCACCCACACCCCCCCGACTATATATAACAACTCCAAGATCACATTAGGGTGGGGAGGGAATAGGGCAAATTTGAAAGGTTTTCCTTCATGTACCATATGCATTGTGTTTCTTCCTGGTTGTTGGCCAACTATGGCAATTTGATGCATTTATTTTCGATGTTCTCATTGTTCACTAATATTCCATTTCACTGTGCCCCATTCGAAATTTAGTTATTCAAGTTTTATCCTTTTCGGGAGTTTAAAATAGACCTGATGTTAGACTTGGAGGCAGGCATTGTTTGACAAAAAAAAAAAGATTATGGAAAATTTGAACTGTTATTTTTTAAAGATATTGAACATACTTTCTCAAAAAAATGGAGGTAGTAAAGCCGCAACAAAGAACTATCATGGTTATTGGAATGGGGCATAAAGGCCAGAAATGAGTTGAAACAAAATCTTCATGTTTCATAAAGACTGACTAGGTACAATTAGAGTAGCAGAAGCTAGAAGATTGGAGAATTTTGTATAGGGCATAATGGATTGAATGGGTGATGCCCAAGTTTTTGTTCTAAAAAAAAGCGAATTTCAAGGCTGCTGTTAAGCCAGTGTCGTGTACTGCACAGTGTGGGCTGCCATTAATTGTAGACATCAGGTATCCCTTACTTATCATATAAGCATACTTGCAGATGAAGATGTAGGAATCATCTAAGCATTTTTTTTCTGTTTCTGTTGTCACAATGTCAGTGTCAATAGTGTGACAGATAACTCACTTGCCTTAGGTGCAGAAAGTCAGTAGTTCTATTCCTACACCAGGTGGATTGATTACTGACACAGCAGTGCAGTATGAGGAGGACCTTGCAGACTTGAGTGTGTGGTCCTTCAGATGAGATGCTAAACCAAGATCCTATTTGCTTGCTAGTAGATCAGGTGGATGTCAAAGACCCATGGCATCTATCAAAAAGAGTAGGGGTCTTTATTTAATACAACATAAAAAACATTATTTACATATTTACAAAATATACATATGTACAGGCAGATGTACATATTCTACTTTTTTTACTGTTTATCATTTTTCTTATAACATTCTCATGGTTATATTCCATAATTGACACCCACTCCATCTTCCATAATCATAATCTAATTTTTTTGCAATATATCTACCAAACATTTTCCATTAAACAGGATTTCAGTCATCCTTGCATTCCACAAAAAAAAAAAAAAAAACATATTTCATAAAATAAAAACTTGACTACTCATTTTGTCTTTTTGTATAGTCTTTCTTCTTGTTTTTATAATATCCGTACATCATATTCATATTATATTTGTTAAAAATCTCAAAATATTTTCTTCATGCAACTTTTTCCAGAGTTTCATCACTCTTTTACATTTCAAAAAAGAATGCTCTGTTGTCTCTTCTGCTCCTGAAAATAAACACTTTTCAACTTTCTTTTTAAATGACATATCCTCCTTTACTGGTAACTTACTACTTTAGTCTCTGTTGGAAATTCTGACACACTGCTATCTTGGTACACCACTCTTTCCTTACTATAATGACTTTAATCACTTCTGGTAACTTTTCATTGGAATTACATAATAATATTGTTTATCATATTATTATAACACATGGGGATCCGCGGTGGTGCAGCAGTAGCATTGTTGCCTCACAGCAAGAGGTTCTCCTGTTCGATTCTCGGCTGGAGTGCCTTCTGTGTGGAGTCTGCATGTCCTCCCCGCGGTTGGGTGGGCATTCGAAAGACATGCATAAATGGGCGTGCCTTCGTTGAAGGTTGGATGTCAAGCTGGCACCTCGGCGTTCGTGAAAATTTACTGCCAATCATTAGCGGACCGGAGTTCCGCTCTGGCGACCCCCAACCGGTAAAAGCCGAAAGACAAACAACAATATTATTATAACACATCCTTCTATATTTCTCTATATCATCAATTTTTATTTTCCATGGTAGTATTTTTTCTTGGTAATTTTTTAATTTCTTCATTTACGTATTCTTTTTTCTCTTTTTCTTATTCTCTTCATCTCCTAGAAGTTTTTTGTACTTATTTTTAAACATTTTCAGTATGAAATTCTCATTTTCTTCCTTTATCCACTCTAATACTCAAGTTTAAAGATGTGGAACAAATAGATTTAGTAACCCCAATCCCCTTCATTTTCACTCGTATACAACAACCTCTTTTCACTGGGTTTAATCCTAAACCCTGTCTGAAAAAAAAAAACACCAGTTGCCCAATTTCCTTTTCATTTTTTTCCTGGGATCATAAAAGCATTTGGCATATATGCCTTTTTCCCCATTAATACAGATTTCTTCAGATATACCTTTTTTTACTGAAGCTAATCTGTATGGCCTCCACAGAAGACCCATTTTTTTCATTTATTTTATTAAAGACTTCAGCTACCTCATAACTACATCATTTTCCCAAATGTTATCCCTAACAAAGAAACTACATTCACAGAAAAATACATGCTCCCAATTTTCACATTACCCAACCCCTTACTTTTGTCTTTATTCAAGGTCATTCCCGTTTTCTATAAACATCCATTCAGACAAACCATCACTGCCCTCATCCATATGCTATGACTATGTTGTCTGTGTATGAAAAACTACTGGAATCACCACCTCCTTTTGTATCACATGTTTAATATCTTTCATTTTGTAAACTGCTTCACTCTCTGTTGCATTCATTGCCAGTGTAAATGGTGTTCAACTCATGGGATAGCCTTGTCTTATAACACCTGATACATCATATTTATTTATTCTGCCAACAATTCACTAAAACTAATACTCTTATTATTTTGATATGCTTATACACACACACGACATTCCCATAATTATTTTACCTAGCCCATTCTTCTCAATAATGTCTCACAAAGCATCACGTTCTACTCTGTCAAATGCCTTGTATCATCTACCATAAATTTCATACACTTCCTCTTACTTATAATATCCAGAATTTCTCTTACAACCAACAGTTTTTGACATCTCTTCACTCTTATACCTTGTATACTTTCTTCCATAATATCCATCATTCTTCCTCCCATTCTTCTCTGTGTTATTCTCATAAAAATGCATTATTGATGTTATTTAGTGTGATGAGTTTCCGTTTTTTTATTTCATACTTTTTACCTTTCTTCCATATAAATTTTAATATCCTAGTGCATAACACTTCATAAACAAACCCTTCCTTTGACCATTCATTCAGTATATATACAAAATGCTATCTTTGCCGATCCCTTCATTTCTTGTACATTTTGTACCCTGTTCTATCTGGGCCTGATATTGAATCAACATTTATTTTCCTAAGTGCTTCATGCAATCCACTAATAGTAATTTATTTTTCAAATTCTTCCTTAACTCTGTTTTTTTCTTTCCTTTCTGTCTCGTTTTCCTTCATTTCACTCTTATAAATATTTTCCAAATGCTGTACTAGAGTAGTCCTAATTTGCCCCTGTGTTGTTTTACCTCTCCTTTTGCATTTCTCATTTCCTTCGTTTTACTAATATTTTCCTTTACTGTTTTCCCAAATATGCAGATACCTCCTCCCTTCTCCCTTGTAAACAGCAATGCCTTATTTTTTCTCTTTCTTTGATATATTTCTTTTTTTCCATGTTATAGTACTCCTGTGTATTATTCTTTAAATTTCATTATGCATTTCTGTACATTTCCCCTTTTCATTTTCTTTTCCTTTTTTATATCAGCCTGTCATTGGGGAAAAAAAAAACACTTCTTTTTAAATTTGATCCACCATTCGGGCCATTTTTATAGAACTCCTTCATGGTTATATGATACTTCCAAAACTGCAGTACTTCCCACTCTCCAATTTTATCCCATAATTTCTCATTTATTCTTTTTATTCTCTTTCCCGTTCTGATATACTCCCTTTCTTCCATCACCTCCATCGATATTGCTAAATGGTGTGAAAAACCTGTCACAACTGTATCACCCTTTACTACTCCCAAGCCTTCTGATAATACAAAATATCCAGTCTCAGATCCAAGTACCCGTTTTAAGTCCATTGACTTTCATTCCACACAGCTAATATACTGCATTTTATTACTTCCTGTATTTTTTATATTTCCCTTAATTTTTGCATTATCCCCTTAAATCGCAAAGTCCCTTGCAGTTATAATTTTCATGTTAACTACCACATAGTCTAATATTTAATAAGAGATTTTCTCTTTCCTTGCTAGTTATATATGCATTTAATGCTATAATTATTTAAACAGGTTCCACCTTCATACCCTCAACAGTTAATCATCTCATCCTTATCAGTGTTACATCTAGTATTTTCACTGTTTTTTTTCACTCAGCACAGCTAATCCAGAACAATTTTCTCTTGCTAAGTTCTAGATCATATTTCCACCCTACATTTTTTCGTTTGCTGTCTTTCTTCACTTGTCAGGAATCTTGTATCATTTAACAGAGTAACATCCACACCACTTTCTGCACACCATTCCAGTATCTATGTCTGTCCTCCTTACAGTGTTAATAGTGTTCATATTTACTGAAGGTACTTTAAAACTGTTGTTTTTCCTTTTTTAAGTTTATGGGAACTATTTTAAAATTTTCATTTTCTTATTTTTACTCCTTCCCCAACTGAATATTTTTTCCTGAGTTGGCGTACAAATAATCATTGGTCCTCAGAATCAGATTTTTCACTGGGTAGAACTTCCAAAAATTATTAGTATCAATCCCTTTTCTTCTTGTCTTCATTTTCCTGAATGCACTCTCTTTTCTTATTTCCCACTCTATATTTTTTTCTTCGACAGTTTCTTCTTCCCCAGTCTCTTCTAGTCCTTCCTGATAAAGGTTATTTTCCCTTTCCCCTCTTTTTCACCATTTACTCTTTGCGCTTGCCAGTCAATCCAGAAATGTCCCTTTTTTCACACAACCTGCATTCAGACACAAACCTTCTTGCTGTACATCCCTTCACCCCACACTGGTTACTTTGTACCATGTCATAATCAGTAATTAAATGAGAAACAACCCCACAAAAGATATACGAGTAAGGCTGGCCAGCATATCTTAATGTCCCTCTTTGACCAGCCACAAAAATAACTCTTTGCAAGTATTTCACCACGTTTTTTTTCTTCGCATTTCAAGACAGTTTCCAATCTCTACCCTCCATTCCATAATTTTCTGTCATCTCTAATTTTCACAGTATTCTCTCTAATTTTCACAGTATTATCAACAGTTTTACACAGACCGTATGTCCTTTTTTTAACATCGTCATCTTCCAGTTCATCATTTATAAACTGCAAAGTAACATTTTTTAAGTTCTGAGTTATTACCAGAAAACAAATAATTGTTCCATGATTAAATATCCTTTTTGTTACGCAGTTCCAGAAATTTCATCAGTCCATCAGTTTCATATTTATCACAGAAAGTGTCTGCCCCAGTTTGTATAAAAGACCAAATTTCTTGAGCTTTGATACTCAGAGCAGTTACCAAAATTGTCCCATATATAATATATCTATTAGTGTCATTTTTTTGTTTTGTTTTTATTCTCACAGTAGTTCTTATCTTCTTTTTAAAAACAGTTTTATTTGCAGTTTGTTGCTGTTTTCCTTTTTATTTGCCTGCTGTCACTGTTATATATGTTTTAGTTAGGTCTTAGGATAGGCAAATGTAAAGGGATACAACAAAAAATTATAAGGAGAACAGAGAATTCTTCATAAAGCTGTTTCAGTCAGAGAACACTGAAGACCTTGACTCTTGCTAACCTTGGCATCTTCAATTTTGTCCTCAGTCATGGACATACAACCAAAGAAGTAAATAAAAAAGTGATCTAAGGAGAAAGTGGTTAAATAAGCAGGTGGCATGACAATGACATTTGGTGTTCTTGCTCAGCTTTAGGATGCAGGTCCTAGTGAAGCATTTCTGTAATCCTCAGTTCATGTTTCTCAGGAATTTAAGATCTCTGATGAATCCACTTTGTAGGTTGTCCTGCATGTGGATCAAGGCATGTCCCATTAAACTAAACTCCATTGTCTGGAATTCAGAACAAACTTCTCACCACAAATGTTTGTGGTTGAAGCTCACTTTGTCTTTTTCAGAATGACAGACAATGTACCATTTCTTCAGTCAAACAGGATGTCTAGGGTTGGATCATGGATTTTTTGAAGTCCTGTCTTCACTTGGTGCCATAAATGTGGCAGCACCATTTAAAATAACTCAGAGGCTCAAGTGTACAGTGTCCACACCATACTTTCTGCAGCAGCCTAGACCCCAGGCAATGAGCAGGCCCTTTCCCATCTCCCAGGCATTTCCTCAGGAATGTCTCTCCCAGATACAATGGTTCCCTTGGGTGTAACGAAACCTCCAGCCAAATGCAGGCCAAACTCTGTTATTTGGAACTCTCACCAGCATGTGAAAGAGCTAATTTTTCACATACAATAATGAAGATTTTGTATAGGAATGAGGGGTGAAGAATTAGATAACTCCTCCCAAATGCTACTCCCAGTCAGGTATGATGTGGATGCTGATGACTTCATTTCCATTGTCTCACCCAGAGCAGGCATCTCATTTGGATACAGTCTTTGTAGTGTGAAAGTTCACTTCAAGTAGGAGGACAAGAGGTATCCGACATCCCCAGGAAAAGATTTCTAATTTACAAGTTCTGGGTGCCCCTAAACCTGTGGCAGTTCTTCCAGTTTTGGGAACTCTAAGGGATGCATTCTGAGCAGCCTCTAAGGAACAGGACACCCACTACCTGCCCTTATGAAGTCTGATTGGATCTACAGGGACAAGGAGTTTCACCATTTCATTTACAAATACTCTGTGGCACAGGGGAATAAAACTAGAGCCAACTCCCAGTACTATTCCCAGTGGTAGGGAAAGTAGAGTGCTGCACTGATTTGGGAAGAAGGTCCACATAGCTGCCACTCTGGCCTTCACCACCATTATTTGTCAATAAAATGTGACCAGCCTTCAAATAGTTGAACTAGACCAGGTGAAGAATATTGCAAATGGGGTCTGATGGGGATCTAGAAGTAAAACTATTAGTCCACACAAAGACAGTCAGGTGGTTGTACACTCTCTAAGTGTGGGTGTGATGTCATGGATGGGGTCAGTGATTAGTGATTTTGTGACATAAGTGTTCAAAGTTGAGCTCCTTAGGGTTCTCTATTGACAAAGGCTGAGGCATAGCTACAGAGTCTGTGAAATAGCTTTTCCATTGCCCTGTCCCTAGGTAGGAGAGGAAGTACCCATCTAAATTTGGACCTTACTACTACAATCAAAGAAAGGGTAAGGAAGACATGGCAGGGAGACCAGAAGGAGTGGGTGGGTGTGTGTGTGTGTGTGTGTGTGTGTGTGTGTGTGTGTGTGTGTGTGTGTGTGTGTGTGTGTGTGTGCGCACGCGCAGGGGGGGTCATTTAGCACACAGTTGCAGAATAACTATACTTAACTATTCTCACTATATTTTCTTGGCTAATCTAAAGAGTACTGATCCCTGGTCACTTACTAGCACAAGGCAAGATGATGTGGGTGAGTCTTTTTTCCTTTGTCAGATTGCAAGAACAGACAGCTCCTAAGATTTCACTCTCCTCTAACATTAAAACATTATTTCTGTTACAGAATGACAACACATACTTCTGGTCATCTGTATTCTGGTTCCCATGCAACCCCCATTGCTAGAAGCTGTCAGGATTTAGCACCCCTGTGTTACCATACACACAGACAGAGCTTTGCTCAGATCTGCTGCAGCTCCTGGAAGTCATAAACATTTTCAAACCTGTCTCCTTCCAGAGTAACAATTAGCTCCCTGCTAGAGACAATAAAAAAGGCTTCCTAATGCTTGGTTTCCCAGGCATTTTGTCTCTGGCTGCAATCAGAACTGTACAGTACAGTCTGTATGGCCTAATTTAATTTCAGCTATTTTTCAAAGTTTGCTGCAGATGGATTGTGATCAACCTCTTCCCTTCCCATATCCTCTGTTAAAACATACACATTTAATTAGTTACAATAATGCATGTACATTTCTTTTCTTTCCAACAGGGCACAGTGTTGATACATTTTAACACTAGCAACTATACAAATATGTTTTTCAACACAAGCATCTGTACAAAACAGTTTGATATACAAATGACATAATTCTTTACAAAATTTCAGCTAGCTTTGCTGGGATGTGTTACACATCCACTGCCCTACTTCTGGTATAGCTGGCAGTACTTCCTGTCTTCACAGCCAAAACATGCATTGTTGTATCCCTTGGGAATTCATCTTCCTCAGGATCTACCACATTGACAATACTCCTCTAAGAGCTGACCCAGTTGTTCAGGATTTAGGAATTATGTAGACGGTGATCTAACATTTGATCAACAGGTATTTATTGCTGTAAGAAAGACCTTCTATATTGCACAGATTATAAACAGAGGGATTTTGCCTAGATCTAGGGATGTCATTGCCCCCCTGTACTTGGACCTCATTAGGCCAGTCATTGAATATAATACCCCCTTTGACATTATCTGTCCAAACACATGCAAGAACTGGAACGCCCACAGATATACTTTACTAAAAGGATACAAGGCCTAAACATGTCCTATGTGAGCTGACTCAAAGTCCTGTCACTATACTCAGTATCGTACAGACTGCCTAGAGGTGACCTGCGTATGTTATACAAGGTATCCTGGAATGCATTACTGATGGGTTTACTGCACATTAAGTCAAATGGCATCAGAGGTACTCATTCTAGGGATCCAATCCTCTTCTGCAGCATCAATAGAATGGTTTGAAGGGACAGGTATTTCACAGAGGATACCACTACTGTGGAACAGACTCCCCATCCCCATAAAACAAAGTTCATCCTTGTGTATTTTCAAGTGCACCTTAGATCTGTAGATGAGAAACAGAAAATTTACTGTAGGACTTCCCCCTGTACTACTAATGGACACAGGCAACCCCTAAATGCTTTATTCCATGCATGGGTCCCCTCAAATTATTAGTGGTATGATCCCAGTTATTCTTATTTGGGGTAATATATAATTCTTGACCATGAGATGGGTCAGGCCAATCTGTAACCAAATGGGATAGGTTAATCCAAGCAAAAAAAGGGAAACTGGATACGCTTAAAGTGGCCCCCAAGGGAAGCTAGACAAGTACTTTGCTGTGAACATATGAAAAATCTCCAGTAGCACTGCATTAGTACCTGGAGCCAATCAACATTCATGGTTGGGTTCTGAAGAAGTTGGAAACAGTTCTGATGAAAGCGCTAACATTTTATTAAAGTGGAGTTCTGCAGTTCGTGGTCCGCTCTGTTTTGTTGTTTTTTATCAACATTTATGGTCCTTGGAGGAGAAGATCTACATGCTATCTTTATCTCCAGTGACACTGACAGTATAAAATTTTCAAACAAGCAGTAAGATAAACATTTTAATGATGTAACAAATACAGACCAAGACTTGGAGATTGAAGTTATATAAAATGAAAAGTGAGATAGTAAAGGAAGGTGAAAATGCACCACCAACACACGTGTAACTGCTGGTCTACATTCTCATGGAAAGGCTTAGGAAATTCAATAAATCTAGACCGTACAAGAACCTAGATTAAGAGGAGGGTTCCAATCCTTTGAGAGGTCTACAAAAACCTAAGGTATGCAAGGCACTGAAATTTGTTGTCATTTAATAATTATTTTTTAAGTGAGACAGAGAAGGCATAATTGTGCGATAAAACTCATCAAAGCAGCTGATGTATGAGGAGTCAGATAGTTAATCCAGAAGTCACATATTAGCATGGAAAAAGATGCAGACAGACATCACTCAGCTAGATCTTCACAGCAGATAGATGTCCTCTAACATCTGTTGTTGCATCAAGAACCAGTGCTGGTAAGAGGGCAGCACAACTATAAAGAAAAGAAAAAGGCAAAACTACAAGAGCCCCTTGGTAGATTTTGCTGCTTTATGCTTTCTTTGTACTAGGTACTGTGTATGATTATTTATAAAGTATAACATTTTCTGTTGGATCCAAAATTAGTTTCAGAGTTTGAGTGAATTCATACTGTGAACCACTTTTCACTGTGTAAACTGAGTGAAAGTTATAAACAGTCTAGACGGCTCGTGTGAATTTTTTGGAAAGTCGATATCCTCTATCACCTAGTACAGAATGTGTCGTAATCATTTAAACGTCAATTTCATTCCTTCCAAAGACTGACAAAACTTTCATTGTGAGATGGTGTAAAATTTTCCATAAAATAATAAAGGTAAAACATTGCTAAAATTAAAGAGCAAATAAATACCTGTCAATTTCTCAAACTTGTCTTTCCTCATTACAACATCGCAATAATCTCAGTGAAGGAAAATAAAGCAGAGGTGAGCAAAAGGAAACTGAAGTACAGTTTGTTTACAGTTACTGTGTTGCAAAACAGTGCTAAACATCAAAGGTGTTATTGCTGAAGAACTGAGGTTATTAAACGGACACTGCCAATACTGACTGCAGTCTAATACTAGTAAGGGATATTGCAGTTTCAGAAAAAAAAAGAAAACAAAATTACCATCTCACACTTCAGTGGAGAATGTGCAAAGATTAGGTACAGTGACAGCCGCACACACTCCCAACACACACAGTACAACTCAGAAAAAAAAACAGAGCTCTCCGGCAGAACAACACAAAAACACATCAAGCAACAAGCTCCCCATTACATTGAGTTTCATCCAGAACATGATGATATTCCATTTGCGGAAGCTGTTTGCATACTAAACATAAGCTATTGCCTTTTGATTTAACATAATGTGATGCAGTGAAATTTTCCTTTTGCTGAATTTTACCTTATAGTTGCAAACATTTGGCTTTGTGCAAACTGTACACTTTTCATTTGGTGAGTGTACATTAGCAACTAATATTCAGTCAACATCCTTACAGGAAACCAGTTTTATGTGGATCACTTTACTGTCCATGGAGACCTGTAGCATCTGTTAGAAAACATTTTGTTTGGACCTTTAAATGTTTTCTTCCGACCAGATTGGTCTGTTTAATGACAGGTCATCACATGGTCTGAGAGATCCCTGTGAACTAGAAAAGCAGAATTAATTTTCTCTGTGCATACAGAGAGCTCTGTAATTGCTACCACCAACATTTTACAGCATTAGACTTGCGTAAGTTAGTTCTGTGTCCCATCTCTACACCTTACCTTTAAATGTTTTCTTCCGACCAGATTGGTCTGTTTAATGACAGGTCATCACATGGTCTGAGAGATCCCTGTGAACTAGAAAAGCAGAATTAATTTTCTCTGTGCATACAGAGAGCTCTGTAATTGCTACCACCAACATTTTACAGCATTAGACTTGCGTAAGTTAGTTCTGTGTCCCATCACTACACCTTG
Source organism: Protopterus annectens (assembly GCF_019279795.1). Classification (NCBI taxonomy): domain Eukaryota; kingdom Metazoa; phylum Chordata; order Ceratodontiformes; family Protopteridae; genus Protopterus; species Protopterus annectens. The sequence continues at coordinate 62,214,515 of NC_056742.1, read as the reverse complement.
GTCTACTTTCTGTGAATAGTGAGTGAAAAGATAACTTCTGCTTTTTGTAGCATCGTAACAGTTACAGAGAATTTGGTGTAGGAAAATTTAACATTGTTGGACCTGAGCATTTTTTTTTTTATCGGAGTATGTCTGTTCTTTTTAAATGTTTAGCAACATTGATTTTTTTTTAATATGTACACTGGGATTATATTTCAGTTTATTCATTACTTATCAACTTTGGCATGAGTAGTCATGGGAACAAGAAGTTAACATGTCCTGTGTTGGGGCGGGGGGTTGCTGCTCCCACTACCCGACAATGTCTGTGATATTCCCAGTAGGATATGTCAATTTTTTTTTTTTTAATATTTTAGTTTGGTGACATAAGCGGTTTGTGAGAAACAGTTCTTCTGACAGGGTGCAGGTCTTTCAGAACCTCTCCTTTTTTAATGACATAGGCAGCAGCACCATCATTGTGGGAAGTCCCAACAGTTTCTCACTCAATAATTTCACTTTTCTGTTTCTTTTCATAGTTGTGTTAGCTTCCTTCCTTTCTTACTTCATAACATGTTTTGTTGTCTCTGCATTACATTTATTAACAGGGCACAGTCAAATAATCAATTTGCCCATCTCTTGAATAGAAGCAAACTTGTTGAACCTAATCACAGGTGTCCACTGCTGAAGGTATTGATAGGTAGTGTGGCAACCATGCAGGCAAATGCCCTACCTACCTGCTTAGTATCGCCACCCCCAGCTGTGCCATCAAGCCAACTATTTTTAGTTATTTGTTCCATGTTACCATATTTTTCTTAATGGAACTCACTTGTCAAAAGGAAAGTGGAGGTTTATTTCCCAGAACCCTTTTTGCAGAGTAGAAGCCATCATTTATCCCAGGAAGGATGAAGTGGGCAGACAGAAGCATAGAACCAAATGAGTGATAGCACCAAAGTAGTACATAGATGTAATGAAGTGGTCAGCATAGAAAATGTACTTACATCATCTTTCTTTCTTTCTTTCTTAATTAAAAACATGGAATTTGTTAACTCTGTGCCATTGAGGGATAAAGCCTTGACTATGACCAGATGTGCATAACAGGCCAGTGAAGTGAGCCATCAGAGGGAGGATAAAACTTAAGATATATTACCTTCCTAATTCTCATGGGGGATGGGGATATTTGAGTAGTAGTTTTGGGGGAAGAATACTTACAAGTGAATCTTCATTGGAGGCCTGAAAACTAAAAAGAACTGACTGCTAACCTGTCCTATATGGGACAGAATGGATGATTTAGGGGCTGCATTACTGAAAGACCTATGTAATTGACCCAGGCTTCATTCCATGGATGGCTGTCTCATATGAGTGCTAACATGGTGTGCAGAGGGGTCATTAGGACTGCATGACAGCTGCACTGTGATTGCCAAAGAGGACATAATAATAGTATGGTATCTAAACCTTTGCAAACTTTTGCCTTTTACTACATACAGACACCATACCAGCATCATTCATTTGTTATTATGCATAACAGACTATTTGTTTACTTTTTCTGGAGCCTTACAAGTTGTGATTGCAAGCTTTGCTTGAAATCTTGACATGGTATGTGTGTATATATATATATATATATATATATATATGTGTGTGTGTGTATATATATATATATATATATATATATATATATATATGTGTGTGTGTGTATATATATATATATATATATATATGTATGTGTGTACATATATATATATATATGTGTGTGTGTATATATATATATGTGTGTGTGTGTATATATATATATATATATATATATATATATATATATATATATATATATAATATGCCATTTGCAGAGTTTTCCTTGGTATTTTTGATCTGTGTAGGAAGAAATGCTTAGGGTAAATTTGACATTTCCTCTGTAGTGATGTTTCTGTCAATAAAACAAGATAATAAAAGGTAAGAACTAGTGCCAAAGGGAACATCATGTAAGGTTTAGGCCTAGCTAGATAAATGTTCTATCATAAGCTGGAGAACAAATATTTCACTGCATGAAAGATTAGGCATTTAGAAGTAATAATGTCAAATGGAAATTTGTATATGAGAAACGAGTGATAGAAGTTACCAAACTGCAGCTGATAATTCCTGCTTTAGTTATGATGTATTTTTGCAAGTTTCATGCAACCCTATTTTTTAATTTTACTTTAACGAAAAGTAATGAGGCCGGCATTCAGAATAAACCCTTACAGTGACTCAGAGTTCTTAGGAGATGTAAGTCAGTTTACTCAAAAAACGGGAAATGCAATTCAGACATGTGTTTAGTGAGTTTAATTTCTCCAAGTGGTCTGGGTTTCCAATACCATGATGGGAATGGGCCACATTCCAAAGAGGCCATTTAGTTGCAATGAAGACGTCCTCATGAGCAACCAAACTGCATGTCTCTGAATTGCTCCTTTCTACTGTTGGTGTAAAAATACCTTGCACATAGTGATTACCTGTGGTGGCCCATGTATTGCATTGGCACTGGTACCCCCATACACACAGTCGCACAAATTCAGACATTCATGCATACACAAGTGCACGTGCACACACAAACACACAAAAGTCACCCCCTTATACAGATATTCACTTAAGATCACGTCCTCCCACCAGTTGAACAAACTTATGGTAGAACCCACTCACTCATTCACCCACACCTCCTACATCGACCCCGTACTGTGATCACTCAGAGAGGTCCATATACATACACACATACGACCACACAGTCACATTAGTCTGTTTATACACAAACAGGCAGACGCATGCTCAGTCTCCTCCCATACTATTAACTTTCCACTGATCCTCACTAAACTTACCAGTAAAATGGTGTCTCCCATTGACTTGAATTAGTGACAACAGCATTTTGGCCATGTTAATTTTCACAGACAGCTCTGCTAATTTATGGAGCTGAGCAACAGTCTGAATCACTCAGCAGGGTAAATGAATTACTGCAGGCATTTCTGGAAAGAGCACATTGTTAATTAGCATTAACTGCTCCTTCCGATTGCCTTATTGTCCTATAGCATGGCCATGTTCCTTGCACCTGTGCAAAATCACCAGGGTGGGTTGATTTCTGAATCAGAAAAGGTTAGCATGAGGGGTTGGCCCTTGTTAATGGGCATACTGCTTGTGCAAATCTTTTCTTAATCTCTGATATTTTGTTTGGCTTTGCAGTTACATAGCTCATTGACAGCAATGGAGTTTCTCTTTTTTTCCTCTGACAAATGTCATGCTGTAGACACTGTCTGTTATTCCTCCTGTATCACCATTTGCCAAAAATGTAAGGAATAATATTCTGTAATGCAAAGTAAAAAGTAAAACAGTAACATTATAACATATCTGTTGATATGTTATGATATATGAATGTAATGAAGTTGGCACAGAAATGAGAACTTGCTCACAAATGAAACTAAGGTACTACAAGGTACTTTTGTAACAGTGTACTTTTTGTATGCAGACAGTTGCTGAATTAAGTATTAGTCAGCCAAAATAATAAACAGAACAAAAGAAATACATTTTAAATTTGTAAAACAGTTACATGTGTGTGCTCACACACACATTTATGTATATTTGTGTATATATGTGTGTCACTAAAATGATTATTGTTGTGAATGTTTTCAGCTGTGTTACGTAAAAGCAGTCTCCATGCTTGAGAAATGCACTGCTACTGATACAAAGGTGCCCTCATCTGGCCTCCATTCTCTGCCAGATTCTGTTGATTTAATGTTTAGGGGTCAGCACCTGTTTATTAACTGGACTCTACAAGAGCACACAGCAATTTGACAGAGCAGACCCATGTATCTGTAGTATGTCAACAGCCTAAACTGTTAGTCCTGTCAGTAGTCACAGTTTAAAAAGTGTCAGGAAAGTCACACTTCCAGAAAAATCCAATACATCTGCAAATAAGTAGTTGGTTGTACTTCTGACTGCCATTTGTACTAAAACAAGATATGTTTCTGCTATGCAAATGTAGAGCCTTGCTTTCTAACAGCCGATGGAAAACTGAAAACAAGTTATCTGCAGCAGTCTCATAATACAGATTACGCAGGTTTTCACAGTACTGATAAGACAAGCTTCTGGAAAGAAAGACTATTTTCATTTACTAAGTATTGCAACAATTCTTATTGTATAAATAATGCACGACACGTGTGCTAAAAGAGTTGAAAGTTATGTTGCATTAATCCAGTCTCATGATACTAATTTTTATAATTAAATTTGATTGTAGCAAACTTTTTATCTGAGATTGTGCACAGATTTTTTCCTTATTCGTGTTTCTTTTGATTTGTTATATGTATCATTTTTTTTCTTGTGTCAGTAGCTCTTATTGTTTTCTCAGCAACCCCACTTGACTGGCTATTGCTGTCCCAAGTCCCAGTGAAATCTGATAATGACACACCTACATTTCCATTGTCTTTCACGTTGCTTATGCCCTTGAAATATCCTAACGTTTCAGTCATATATCTCTGTTAACAGTTTTACAAGTACAAGCAATGTTGTCAGCGTGTGATTAATGAAACACAAAAATATGAAAAACTGAAAAGTACAGAAAGTGATGCTAAGTAATATGTCTTAATGAAACAAAAATATCACATGCTGAAAAAGCAGTGTTTTGTTAGGGTGCTGCCTACATGCCTCATATGCACTTATTTACTCTAGTTTTGCAGTTAAAATATCACTATATGCATAATGTTTGTTAACACCTACTTAATCTGTGTGCCAGAGTAATTTTTGCTGTCTTGATGTAGACAGTTACTGTGTAATAACTATGTTAAGCAGTTGTCAGTAAACATGACGGAAGCAAAATTGAAAGCATTGAAGCTGACCCTGCAAGTAAGTGTATTAACACGACACCTTTCTTCCTTGCGTTTATAATGTCTCATTTTGTCCTGTCTGCTTTCAGCTCGATTTGTATGCACCTGAGATACATTTTTGGCTCTTTCTAGGATGAAATGTGGCATTACTTCATAATGCTGTACTTTAATACACTTTGCCAGTAGGGCAAGAGTAAACAGACAAAGGGTAGGAACACAAGTGATGATTCATTTTTATTGCTTTTTGACATTATTATTGTCCAGGTTAGAATTCATGTAACAAACACACACATACACACACATATTTGTGTGTGTGTGTGTGTGTGTGTGTGTGTGTGTGTGTGTGTGTGTGTGTGTGTGTGTGTGTGTGTATATGAATCCCGATCAGATGATCAAGTTTTCAAAAACTGAAAATTCATATGGTCAAGACCATATGACCAAGTTTCTGAAAACTCAAAGGTTTTGAATGGAGTTCGCGGCACAGTGCGGAACAGGAAATGTACCCTTTTCCACACTGTAGTGAGATCTCAGAGTTGGTATATTTCATTTTCAGGGGGTTGGGGGGCACAGGACATATGAATTTCGAGTTTCTGAAAACTCAATTTTTTTTTTCTTTTTTTTTTTTTTTATTGGATGTTCGCGTTTCGGAAACTCGATCATATGGTCTCGACCATATGAATTTCAAGTTTCTGAAAACTCAGTCTGATAGGGATTCATATATATATTTGTCAATAGATTTATATATTTATTTATACTTCTTATCTCAGAAAAGTTTCACTTTGAAATATTACCCTGAGTGAAGTGTAGTCTGTAGTTGGTACATAAAAATAACCTTTGCAGTGACATCTGATGTTAAAATTTTTCCCAGCTAATGTTAATAAATACATGAGGAGTATCTTCTAAAGTACGTAGGCCAAGACTGTTTGACTTGTTACTCCTTACTATGGGCTAAACATTCAAAAGAGGCATCTTTAGGAGTGGTCAGTGCAATGCACCACTGTCACTGGAGAGCTGCATCTGAACATTAAAGGGAGAACATCTTTGACACATTTTGTGACATGGAGACCTGTATTTGAACTGCAGGAATGTATGGACCCAAGGCAGTGAAAGTGGTGAATGTGTGTGTGTGTGTGTGTGTGTGTGTGTGTGTGTGTGTGTGTGTGTGTGTGTATATATATATATATATATATATATATATATATATATAAAATTCACCACTTTCACTATAGATATATATATATATTTATATCTATATATATATATATATATATATATATATATATATATATATATACATATACATATATGTGTGTGTTATTTTTTTCCTTGAAATAACCACCGATTCATAACGTCAGTTCTGTATACTTTTGGAACATGCTTTCAGAGTACTTATTGTAGGGCTGAACCTTGTGAATTATGGTACTGCCTTTCCACTGTTCCACCCCATAGATTGATTTTGGTATTGAGTTATATCAGGTCTCAGAAGAAAGCTGACGTTATGAATGATAGATTTCATGTCACATGATTGTACAGATGCAGTTTTGTAAATATGCTTATATAATCGTGTAAAATTCCCAAACTCAGCCTTTTCCTACAGACAGAAGGATGCGTATACAAAATATGGATCCTTATTATTTTCAACACAGAATCTTAGAAAGGTAGAAATAATTGCAAATGTCTTATCTGCTTAAGAATTGGAAGAACTTAGGAAATGAGGCACAGTGTGTCAAGGTATAACTTTTACAGAATTATAATAAATTTTTAAGGTGAGGTTATCAACGTGTGTGTATATATACTTATATATAATATATATATGTATGTGTTTGTGTGTGTGTGTGTGTGTATATATATATATATATATATATATATATATATACACACATATATATTTATTTATATGTATGTATATATCTCTATGGGTCTACTTCAGATAATCGAAATACCACTTACCCGACTTTTAAATCACCAAGACGAAAGCACCAAAAATCTACTTAAATGAACACATACATCACCAACAAAAAAACTACAGGCAAGTCACCATTTGGCCATACCACAACAAAACACGAAAATGTAACCAAACCCACCCATGTGGGGGACTTTGCCCCCCATACTTAAATATTCCAACTCCGAGTTCGCACTACAGTGGGGAAAGGGGCAAAGTTCACCATGGTGGCCAAGTGGTTACTTACCTGTAGTTTTTTGTCAGTGATGTAAGTGTTCATTTAAGTGTTTTTTCGGTGCTTTTGTCTCGGTGATTTAATAGTCTGGTGAGTGGTATTTCGATTTTATAAAGTAGACCCATCTATATATATCTCTGTGTGTGTGTGTGTGTGTGTGTGTGTGTGTGTGTGTGTGTGTGTGTGTGTGTGTGTGTGTGTGTGTGTATATATATATATATATATTTTTTTTTTTTTTTTCCCATTTGTATACTAGGAAAGTCCGACTGGACAGAGGTCCCTTTTCAGCGGAGGCCCAGGGAGAAAATCTCCACATTTACAATAAAACTATTGTACATAGATACAGTATGTTACATAGATACAGGATATAATGGTGAGTAGCACATAGATAAAATTAATGCATATGTTGTGTTTCTTATATGGATCTCGCTCTCTCTCTGTCTGTACATAAGTATATGTACATAGCTAAATATATACACACACACACACATCTGTATGTATATTTTTTACTTGCATAAGCAGACTTGTACCCATTTGATATTGGCCTGCTTCTTTCCAACTACTAACTCCTATAGGCTCATATGTAAGGTAAAGCGGATGTGTGTCTTTTTCTGACTATATTTTAAGAATATTTGGAAACATTGTAGAGATAGCTTTTCAATTTGTTTCAAAAAGGAAAATTACAGCTTAAAAAGGATATAGCATTTGCTTTACAATAAAAGTGTAGCTGTCAGTTATGTTTAAAAATTGCAAATGCAATGAAAAATTTTAGTATATGTTGTGATTTCAGGCATAAAAAAAAATATATATATATATATATATATATATATATATATATATATATATATATATATATGATATTCTCATTTTTTTAATGTCGTGGCAAACACGACAGTTGTTTTCATTAAAATTAGGGATAGAGCTATCATTAGTCTGGGTGTTTTATAGGAAATTGTTTTACAACATTCTCTGAAAATTTCTTAAGAGTATGTTGAACTGTTATTTATATATGTACAACCCTTTACATATGGGAAGAATTTTCTCAAACAGTTAATAATGTACATCATCTAATAAGTGATATTTTCTGTCATAAACTTCATCAAAAGTAAGACATACAATATTCATTCCTATGCTCTACAAGCAGCATGCATACCACTGGGGCATTCCATATATGTGGTTTGTAACTATTGTCTTCAGAAGAACCATGCCCAGTAAGTCACTGAAAATAAAACTGCTGAGAGGGCTTTCCATTTAGAAGATATGTTGAATTTTATATCAGTGAAACGACACTAGAAATGCAGACAGTAGTGGTGTTTGCTAACTCTGCCTAACCAGAGCATTGTAGCTCTAATATTTTATTTGCAGCATTCCCTGAAAATGGCAGACATAGACACTGAGACCCTTAAAGCTCAACACACTTGTAGTAAGTTAATGAGTGAATGGCAAAAGGAATATTATAAAAAACTTGCAGCAGTTACAAGAAAAGGTTGGACAGATAGCGCAGACAAATTTCCACAGAGTAGCTCACTTTAACTTTGCACATAATATGCGCACTGGAGAAATAACATTTCAGAACTCAGCAGCCCAATGCTGTGGGTAGCATTAATAGTAAATGAGCAAAATCATTTGTGGAGATGTTTCTAGTTAAACAAATATTGTAATACTGTTCAGATAGATCACACACTTATACACTTACAGTGTCAGTTTTTCTGTGTGTCTGTCTATATATGTATTTATTCATCTTTCTGTCTGTCAGTCTGTCTATGTTGCTATGATAAAAAGCTGCAACAATTAAAGCAAGAATATAGTTGATTTTGGCTTTACCTAATAATTGATGATGCTGGTAGGATCATTAAGTGTAACACAGTTTAGGTAAATTTAAATATTTGTTAAAGATAGTATGATGTATAGGTTCATAGATTAATAGGCTAGCAACCCCCTTGGGGGGGCTTTTTAAGTCTAGCTAGCCAAATTTAGATAAGTTGTGATACTCTCTGGTTATATTTAGGGGTATATGGACTCTTGGGCATCGGTGGTCAAGCACTTGGTGGATGTTTTTGTCTAGTATATCTAATGACACAGCTGCCAAAGTAGGGAAAATTATGATTCCCTATTTATGAATCCAAGTTTGGTTATGGAAGAACTGTGCTTCTTGTGGGTGAAAATCCTGTTCCAAAGAAGGGTTAGTCTCTGAAATATCCCTGTTCTTCCAAAATGTGTTATTGATGTTGTAGTCTTGGTTTATGTCCCTCGATCAGGTAAATCTGATGCTGTTTGTTTTACAGATGTGGAGCAGGATCACAGGATGATTTATAGGACAGGCATAGATTATCTCTGTGCAATGAATAGGAGAAAGAGGGCAGAAGTTAGTGCTTTGAGGTGGTCCACTGTAGGACATTTTATTTACAACCTGTATTCTTTTTGTGAGACACCTCTGTAGATACTCCGGTTGTTGCTTATGCCTAGTCAGGTACTTACAGAAGGAGGCACAGTATTCAATGATTGGTCTGATGAGGGGGCAGAGTACAGTAGAACATCCTTGGACCTAGATGCCATGCTCTTGCTTATAAGTTGTGCAACATAGAATGATTTCCTTACTACCACAGACTGCGCAACATAGAATGATTTCCTTACTACCACAGCCTGCGCAACATAGAATGATTTCCTTACTACCACAGACTGCCCAAAATAGAATAATTTCCTTACTACTATAGACCGGGCAACATAAAATTATTTCCTTACTACCACAGACTCCACAATATAGAATGATTTCCTTACTACCATAGAGTGCGCAACATAGAATGATTTCCTTACTACCATTGACTGAGCAACATAGAATTTCCTAATACTGTAATCTGCACTACCATTTTTTATATCTGTGGCAACTGAATTCTCATCTTTAACCAACTGACAGAGCAGAGCTAGTGATAATAAGTTTGTTTTTGTATACCATTTAAGTGATTTTTCTTGTCCTTGGAGACAAGCGTTAAGTGTCTATGCAGAATTATACTGCTGCTGCTTACTGTGTAATGGAGAGTGGCACTCACTATAAATTAGCCTAGACCAGAGTTAATTGGAGATCCAATTTACTAGATCAGTACCAGTTAACTGAAGCTCCTGCGTTTGGAACTGACCAGCTGAACTGAATTCCATTGTTTTGTTTTTTTCATGTGGGAGAAGAGTCCTTCACATTTGTCATGGTGATGAGATCTTTGCACTCTTCCCCTAGAATAATAAACTCTTAGTTTATTAGTCACCAAACCCTGGGCTAAGCTATATTCCACAGTTAATGACGTTGTTTTCTTTTGGACAGTTTGATCTGAATGGGCTTATGCAAAACCTTCACTGACCAAAAGGCCAGCCATCATTAAATGGAAGTAGTTTAGAACCTCCTGCAGCAAACTTAGCAGCCATACTGTAAGTTGTGGATAACTTGCTTGTGATACATTGGCTTCAGCCACTGGTAGCTGTACCTGGAGCTGTAAGTAAGTTGTTTTTTTAAACTATATAGAGTTCCTAGTTTCTTATATACCTTAGCTCAATTTGAAAGATGTGATCTTTAAAGGGGATGTCTATGTCTGTATTCATTCATTCATTTTTTAATTCAAGGAGCAGCTGTTAGATCACTGTGTTAGCCCTTTGAAGAAGGTAATACCTGACATTAAATGGCGCAGATACTGAGTGATGCAGTTGGCGTCTCCTGTACTGGAAGCAGTGCTGGCATTGCTGTGATGACTTCAGGCAATGTCATTCCAGCATTCTCCAGCAGTGGGAGGCAGAGGCTCAGAACAGTGAGCCAGAGATGTACTGTAAGCATTTTTTTTGTTTGTTTTCTACTACTGTCTTCTACTATACACACTTTTGTGCACACGTGCTTAACAGTGCATTCTCTACTGTGCAGTTGAGGAGCAATGTCTCGACATGGGTTAGGTTCCACAGAGAGCAGAAGCACCTCTCCAGGTAGCGGAGTGTATTATGTGTTCTAGCAACTGCAATTTTGTTTGTATTATGTGTATGTGTTAACTTCTCCCCACGGTGTCTTCCTTCTGCAGGGTCTGTTGTGAAAGAGGAAGAGGAGGATGAGAGGCCATGCTCACTTTAGACGCTTCTAACCACAACATCTGGAACTGGGTCATCAGTGCTGTCTAGGTCTGCCTCTCAGGAAGCAAACATAAAAAATTCACTGATTATAAATTAAACTGAAAAAGTTTGATCCCCTGCCAAAATTAAATGCTATAATTGTATAATGATTTGTTTTTCTTATGCCTAAGCTGGAGATGACCTGCATACCTCTCAGCTGCACAGAATTTTGCAGAATGTCCAAATTTTTCCTTCATATTTTTGGAATTTTTTTCATAAAGGTGTGGTTTTCTGGCAAATTAGTGGCAAAATATTAAAGACCGAAGTTAAAAACTAATGACAGACATTTGAGTTTCAGACTTCATATCATTCAGAAAATCCATGTTAATGTAAAACCTGTTATTCTATGAACTTTCTAAGTTTATAAATCCAGTATTTAAAAATTGTCCCTTTGTCCCACTTTTATTTATGGCTTTGTCCAGATTTCTTGCTTTAAGAAGTTGATAGGTATGCTGACCTGTAGGGTTCTGTGGTACTCTGTTTCATCCTTGTAATAGGGGGAGATGAAAGTTTTTGTTCTGAAGGTGAATCAGAGGATCTCGATTACTATTCTGGCATTGGTGTCAGAGGCTGATTAGTGCCAGGGTGTGCTGTCTGCTGGATGCCAGCCTTGGCAACATGATGTGACTGACAGGGTTGTGTGACTGGCAAGCCAAGTGTATTGGACGAGCAGAAGAGCAACTGGCCCAGAATATCAGTCACCATGGTGAGTGATGCCTGGGCTTGCTTGACTTCTGGGCTGGCCTCTCAGCCAACTGTACTAGAGTCAACCTTATGCCCTTCTTGTTGCATTCTCATGTTTGTGTATCGTTCCCCAGTCTTTGTTATCCAGCCCTTTCCATCACCAGTTGTCAACCCGCTGATTCCCTCCATTCTTTGTCTTAAAAAAAAAGTTCTGTCCATAAAAAAAATATATATATATATATATATATATATATATATATATATATATATATATATATACATATACATATACATATACACTCTTCCTCATCATTCATGCCTTATAGCCTTCTGGTTTTACCTGTTCTTGTCCTTTTCTACTTTTCTATATACTGTCATTTCCTCACTATTTGTATGCTGATCAAGGGTTCCTCTTTCCTGTGCACAGCCATCTTCATCTATTTGTTGGCCACTTTGCTGAGCTGTGATGCCCTTCCTTTATCTACTGTTGGCCTCATTGGCTTGGAGATGAAAATTATAAGCAGCCTATTTATTTGGTGTTATAGTAGAACAGGATTTCTAAATAGACTGGCACCAGAAGCAGCAGGACCTATTTCAGACATGTGGGCCTGGAGCTGTAGCTGGGTCATCCCCCTCGCTAATCCATCCCTGCACAGCATGCAGTAGTGAGGCTCTTCAATGTCCACTGTGGCACACACAGACTCCGATACACTCGAATGCCTCAGTACTTATCCTTCATGTCACACATGCGTGGTGCCCTTCTTCTGCCATGAGCTGCCATAATGGTAATGCCACAGCTTGGTTTTCTTCTTTGGGCCACAGCTCAGCACGCAGGCTTTAACTCTTAATGGATACATCTGTAACTCTTAATGGATACATCTGTAATTAGCTCTCTGGCACTTCATGATGCAAGCTCCTTGGATATTTGCTTCTGTGAATCCCAAGTCATATTAGTATTTTGTAAAATCTGAAAAACAGATCATTATGTAATTACAGCATGTAGTTCTTGCAGGAGGTCAAACTTTGCTCTGCTTAATTTATAAGCACTGTTTTATTTCTATGTTTGCTTTTTCTTGAGGTTTGCTCCCTGGCAGACACTGAAATGAGACCTTTTGGACTATCTGTTATCTTGGTTAACTAACATTACATTAAAAAAATATATAAAGACTTAAATAGTAACACACTGATGTTGTTTAGCTTCATGGGAGAGAGTCGGCCTTTGGGTAGGAAGACTATCTTCTGTTCCTTAGTATAACATGACTTCATTGTGGTAATATAGTTCAAGTATGGATCAGCGAATCTTCTAATGCTGAATGGTGAACATGCCAGCCTACAAACATTTTAACAAATATTTTTTTTTAAGTGTTCACAAAGTAAAATCCCAGTTCACTGTATAATTCTCTTTGACTTGGCTTGATTAGCTGAATATTAATATGGTTTGTTATCAGCATCCCTTCCGAGCAAGTTTTGTGTAATGGCAATTTCTACCAGTATGCTGTTTTAGCATACAATTCTGTGGTTATCTATTTATCAGAACTGCCTCATTATACATTATTTTAAGTGCATTCCGACTATTTATTCAGTTCAGCATGGGGTGTGTATAAACCATGAGATGTTATGAGACATTTCACATTATCTCTGTGCAAGAAAAGCATGGTGCTTCAGTGATAAAATAATTCTCTGTAATCAACTATGTTGGCCTAGAGGCATTTGAAATGGAACTTCATCCCCATTCTGTTAATGCAATCTGATGTATTTGGCATGAAAGAAAATGCTTATCTCTGAGCCCTGTTTAATTTAAGACTTGTGTCTACAGTTGCTTCATGCAAAACTGCTGTCCTCGTAAGCACACTGCTGTAACCTTGGTAGGTTTTTCAGTCCGTATCTTTTGGGTACTTACATTTACCAAATGCATGGTTGCATGCAGAGAAGTAGCCACAGTGGCTGATTAAGTGCCTTTTAGCTCCCTGTTCTTATTCAGGATGTTAAGATTTAAGATCTACAGCTTTTTGACTTGATTGTATTCATTAATTCTTAAAGCAGCTCTTTCAAAAACAACTTGTCCGCAAAGCTGTTGCTTGCTAGTACTCCTTTTCCATGCATGGTAGTCTTAGGTGCATAATCCAAAATAATAGGGCTTATGGCTGCATAAAATAATGGAACATTGGCAGTAAAGATAACAGATAATTTCATCTAAGTATGTAATCTGTATTTTGACAGTAATCTGTGTATATGTTCTGACAGTAATCTGTTCTCCGAAGTATATGCTATTTTTCTTGTTTTACATTTACTGGAAATCTTATAAAATAATTAAAGTCTGTTGCTGTTTCTGAAATTTAGAAGCACATTTGTTGTAAAATTAACAATGATTATTACATTCTAGCTACCTTATTGGACATAGGTGGATAAGGAGTACTTTGTGCTCATTTACTTCGTGATTACAATTATGTGTGCAACGTAGTTTAACCAGTTTCTGGTGACTAGGAGTATCTGCTAAGGCATTTGTGTCTCATTTTTAGATGTTCCACAGAAAATAAAGCAGCAAAGTCGTAGCAGAGAATTAAATGTGGGTGACATTGGTTGGTAGATTCATCAGAGTCTCAGGTTTCCCCTTCCAAAGACACACGTGGTTAGAGGAACAGAATAAGTGAAGTAGTTTATGTTTTAATTAGATGTACGGATGCATGATGGCAGTTAACATGACCTCTCATGCCCAAGTCTACATGTACCCCCTTACCGTAACCCCAGGGCAACAAAACGTAGTTATCAGATATATTTGGGAAGCATGAGTAGTCTTAAAAAGGTACTCTGTGGTCATTAGTTTTGTAATCACCAATGAAAAATATAGAACACAGACTTTGCAAGGAAGAAGAAAGATGTTGCTGGGCTAAGAGACATAGGTAAATGATCGTTATTAATAGGAGTGGTTGTAGCACTTTGTAACTGAAGAAACTGGGATATTTGGATATTATCTGAAATGAAGAGTATTTTGTACTCTGTTAACTAAGCCAACACAGCCATTAAGGTGAAGAACTGTTTGGAATTAAACAGATTAATTGCACTACATGATAGAGCATTTGCATTTCAGTAAACTAGCATGAACTTTTATTGCACTTCACAAATAAAGACCTAACATAAATTAAGTGCTGTTACACAAAATTGTTCAGTAGCACCCCACGCAGTCTTTTTTTTTTTTATACTGTAGTATGGCCAACAAATGCAAGCTTTTGCTGATCAGTTTAAAGTTTTATTATGAATCTGTTGAAGATGTACAAGGACAGAAAAGTACTAGGTGAGCCCAGATCAATATAATGTCATTCATAAACTAGTATGTTGTGCATTATGCTCCAATATTCAGAAAAAACAGCTGCAGAATAAAAATAGATTTGTTTCTGTATGCTGTCTGTACCAATAAGGGATCCCTTCCTCTTATAAACATGGAAAGTAGCTAGAATAACAGCATGCATGAGGGCACCTGCATTTTCTAAAGGATGAGAAGTATAAAACTCAAATGCATGTCATTATTTAGTGACCTCAGTCCTCAGAGACTTGCCTGAAAAACAAAGATTTTGTGATGAACAGACCAAACATATCAGGTAAAAATTCTGGACATTTAAGAATCATGGCAAGGCAAATGCAAATATAATGGACTGTGTTACATTACTTTTCTGACAGCATTCACTAAGTGCTTTATGCCGACAAGACAGTTAACATTTTCTTTTCTGTAACTACTAGTAAATGGAGGAGATGAAGCTCCGTGCACTACAAAGAATTGTGATCGAGTCAGCCGTTATAA
Source organism: Protopterus annectens (assembly GCF_019279795.1). Classification (NCBI taxonomy): domain Eukaryota; kingdom Metazoa; phylum Chordata; order Ceratodontiformes; family Protopteridae; genus Protopterus; species Protopterus annectens. The sequence goes on along the minus strand of NC_056742.1, from coordinate 62,198,907 downwards.
CCCTTAAATATCTGTTCTTGACTCGGATGCCAAGATTCACCTCTTGGGATTCGCTCTGGAGGTGATTTTCTTGGCATCCGTATCTCGAACACATAGTAAGCAGGGTACGGTTGGTGGCCCAATCATAATACTCTATATTGTGAGAGGCTAAACCATGTAATTAATAAATATAGACAGCAAAACACCGGATGTGATACCTGTTATTCACTTGGTTGTAATGATCCAAGTAACTGTACTTATGGTATGTAACTAACATGAAATCAACAAACAGAAAAGAACACGTAGTTTACTTGATCCAAACGGTAAAAATCAGAAATATGTCCATAGTAGTTAAAGAATTTGCTGCTCCACCTCAGCTATTTGAAGCAGACATGACTGCAGGCTGCAGCTGATTATATCTTTCCCTACTCTTTCCAGCATTACTAGTTTGCCACCCACTTCCTGTAGCTCTCACCTGCTAAGATTAGCACCTTCCCAGTTACCTGATGGCATAATTCTTCATTATGACAAATCTGTGTAAAAAAGTGTGTGTGTGTGTGTATGTGTGTGTGTGTGTGTGTGTGTGTGTGTGTGTGTGTGTGTGTGTGTGTGTGTGTGTGTGTGTGTGTGTGTGTGTGTGTGTGTGTGTATGTATGTATGTGTGTATATATATATATATATATATATATATATATATATGTATGTATATATAAAATCTAGAGAGAGAGAGTGCGCGCGCATGTCTGTGCACAAATATATGCATCAGCATTTATACACATACGTAGAAGAGCCATTGAAGAGAGCAGTACATCACACATGCACTTTGCTGCTGGTCTTTGTGTCTGTATTGCATTGTAATATCTGGATAAACTAAAGCAAGTACTCATTGCTGTAAATGATATGGTGTATGAGCCAGCTGCAATGTGTTGAATACTGCAGGCAAGGTTGTAAGCATTTTTATCGACTAAAAGCCACATATGCAGTATTTGGCAAATGTTTTACCCATACAGATATATTTAGCATTCAATTGTGATCAGCATTTATGTCTAATTTTCAAAAAAAAATCTACAGAGGGGCGTATTTTTTGGGTATTAATACAATCATTGTTTAAGTTCTGCATCACTGCCAATTTTAATTTTTGGGTGGAGATCCATGTTGCTGTCACAGTTTTTACATTTTTTTTCTCATTTTGTTAACTTTATTAAACATATTTTGTTCTTCAAGTAAAAAGAACTGTTTTGACTGAATATGTATATCTAAGCTTCAGGCTGGTATATAAACAGTAAGAGTGTTCAGAAAATAAAATGATATATTCACAAATTATTAAATACTACTGAATTTACTAAGCTTGTATAAGACATGGCAGGTATGATGTCGCCAGAATGGGAAATCCCCAGGAAAGATGTCTGTATCTTTAAGTGCAGAAACATGGCTCCGATTCAGGGATGCCGTGCAGACTTCCCAAGTCTGAGCATTTCATGCTGTGTATTATCCAGGATTCCCCTGATTCAGGATGGGTTGCTAGTCAGGGGTGTGTGCTGCTACATGTACCAATGTCCCATGCAGGCCATTCCAGGGTATACGTGATGAAGGTGAGGCTGGAAATATGGTAGCTGGGGTCCATATCCATTCAGAAACAACTCCAGCAGCATGGTCCAATATAGTGCTGTAGCTGCACAAACGCATAGTTACATTTCTGCACACATTACATTATCATACTGGGTGAATTTCAGAAACAAATGTGCAATTGTTAGTGTTGCACCTTCAATGCATAGCAGTTAGCCAGGATTCTTCTGTACTGGAAGGTATATAGTTTGGCCATTCTTAGACAAAGGGGCTGGGAAGCCGTCTCTGTTGTACTACGTGTAAAGCTTCGTTAAGGAGAAGCCAGTAAGAAAGATGAGATTGAACATCTGATGCTTTTCAGTACTTTTTGAGGGTGAGGCGGGAGGTGATCCAACCCAACTGCAGGACTGATAATTTCTAGAGAGAAAGATGTACAAGACACTGTATGCGCCGGGGACTTGCACTTCACTGTGTAAAGCTGCACTTACAACGTAGCCTTCAACATGCTTTTGAGGGAGTGCATACTCAAGAATGTTTAAGGTGAGGCAGACAACTACATCAACTGCTGGGAAGGGTTAGAACAGAGAACAGAAAGCACCCTTATTAGCCCTGAAAGATGATGATCTCGCAAAGCTAACAGGAAACAAATGGACTTGGTCATAGGTAAGGACTAGATAGTGAACTGATTTGGGCACTGGAAAAATTATAATGAAAAAAAATATTGTGGTCTAGAGGTCTAGATTCTGAGAAGCTCTGTAATGTTGTGAAGCAGTCCAGAATTACACTGTAGGATCACAATCAATATATACAAATTATACATATCTCTGCATTGTATTTTTTCCAGTTGATGTGCCTTTGTCTTGCATTGTGGCTATTTCAGTTCATGATTTTGAATCCAGTTGCTGTCACAGCCGTTATGTTACGTTTGTGCTACGCATGATGTTTAATATTTCTGTTATCCTGTTACATGTGGTGTGGTCAGATTTCTGGACCTTGGCTCATAAGACAAATTTACAGCTGAGATTCTCCACTATCGCATGAGTAATTAATAAGGCCATCAAAAAGTCGAAAGTATTTCATTTTTACACTCTGTGAAATACAGAGTAGTTAAAACAAGTATGTACTAACTCAAAAACATTATCTAACAAAAATTTCACGTTACAAGATTAGTAATAGATTATCTGAAAATAACTTTACCTTTGTTGAAGGTTGTGCATCAGGGCTGGTAACTCGGCACGTAAAAATCAACTACCAGTCATTAGCGGACCGGAGTTCCACTGTGGCGACCCCTAACCGGGAAAAGCCAAAAAGACACAAACAAACTTTCTTGATCCAACTACTCAAAGCAGAAAAATAAGATTCAAGCTGATAGGAAGGATAAAAAAAAAAAAGCATTTAACCCCTTGAACTCCATGGCCACATAGCAGTGGCTAGAGAGAAGCTGTCCAGTACAGTACAAAATACTCTCTAGCAAACACTGATTTAGACCAGTTATGTTTGCAGAGGTTATTTCCAATGAGGTGGTTGTGGAGTAAACATGGGGGACTCTTGTCTATTTAGAATTAAAGTAGTGCATCGTAAAGCTGCTGCATGTTTCAGACAAGTTGATAATGACTGGTGATTGCACAAGTGATGTCATGTCTGACTTGTACTCTCAGATTCTGACAATCGTTCTGCTTGATACTGAGATTCAGAAAATTAAGTGATAGAACATCTTTGATGGTGACCTATTTCAGAAAATTATTTATTTATACCCCATCTGTCTGGAAAGTACATGAAAGTGAAGTTCTGTCTTTTGCAATGGTTGTGGGTATTGTTTGTCCAGCAAAATGTCAAGGTTCAGTAAAAAAAAAAAAAAAAAAGTCCCACTTTGGATATCTGGCAAAGTGGTAACCATGGTCCTGTATCCGAAAGACATGCAGTAGGGTTATTTGGCATTCCTCCAAAGTGCCTACATGTGTTTGTGGAGTGACTGAGTGTGTGCTCATCCTTCAGTGGGCTGACACCCTGAGTGCCAAGTCAGACTCCGGTAAACAAGAAACGGATTAAGTAGTGGTGTTCAGCTTCTGTCAGGAACAGGTAGTCAAATTCATATTGCATATAATTTTTCAGAATGCCTTTACCAGATCTGAGTGTAGTAGGTATACAGTACATTTATGGTGTTAAGATATGGTCTAGAATTCTTAGCATCTCTGCCCCCCCCCCCACCGTGATGTTATAGCAGGGGGTAGAAGCTGGGCTTTAGGCTTGTTGTAGCATTACAGGATAGTGGACGCCCCTTTATAGTACTGCTGTTTGGACTCTGGCCTTAAATGGAAAACAGATTTTCCATAAGTTTACGGTTAACTGGTAATTACTGGTAAATGCGTTGCACAAAAGAGGCAGTCATCCATCCAGTTCCTCCCTTGTGTTGGGGCAATATCATGTACACGTAATGAATCCTCATCCAAGACACTTTAGAAGGCCAGCACTGTAGCAGCAGGCAGCCATCTATAAAGCAGCATAACTCCCACTGCTTACTTCTTATAATAACGCAGTCTCCCTTTACTCTAATGTAGGTGTCTGCTTTCTTGAATAAGAATTCATACATCCCTATCTCTGTCTGCCCACTGTTTCATGTGAGGTACATGAGAATGAGAAATCATAACAAATTAGTCTTAAGTGTCATGCATGTAGATCAGGCACCCACTCTTAAATCTCTCATTGGACTTTGGGCCTATATACTGCCTCATCTGCTTGTGCTAAAATAGCCCAATGTACACTGTGTAAGTGGATGTGTGAGATCAAGCTTTAGTCTCAGCTCTGGAAACTAAGCATCTGTTTTAGAATAGCAAAGATAAAGACTGAGTATAAAACTAGATAGCATTAATTTGTGTTGTTATTGAAAACTTAAGTAGAAAAGGTGTGTGTTATCAGGGAATATTTCAGGTATGACTCACATGATGACATTAAACAGATATGAAGCCTGTTTTTAGCAGCATTTAAGTAAACTGCTTTGAATATTGTTCATTTCTTTCACAAGAAACAAGCCCCTGATGGCATTAAAACTTTAAAAAATTGTATTAAATACAGTTTAAGTTTATGGAGTGATCAGACATGAATGTGCTGTAATGTGTTTGCTTATACTTTAAAAGCTGATTTACTTATGTTCCGGAATGCATCATTAGTTTTATTTTACTCCAGATTTCTGTGCTTACTTAAAACTTGAAGTGGCAACTAAATCTGAATGCTGCAGATGTGGCTGCGAAAAATAATGAAGTTGCAGTAAGATAATCTATATTTATTCATTCATTAGTTTTATTTGCTTTTGTTAACTGGGACATTCTGAGTGAGTAGAAGCCCTTTTCTGCAAAGACTCAGGAAGAAAGCTCCAGCACAAGTGAATAATCACGTGATAATTGATGTTACAGGATGTGAACTATATCATGTGACATTGTGCTACAGAATGCAGATGCAGAATAATTTATTGCTAAGAAGTGTGTGTGTGTGTCATACCTCTCAAGTGTACCTCATTACGAGGAACATACCTCATTTGGGGTCTTAAAAAGTTCATGTTCCTCGAAATTCCTCAAAGTTCCACATTGAAAGAGTCTGTCACACATTCAGTGTTAGGAATTTTTTTTAAGTGAAATCCATGGTAAATTGAAATTATTCATATTAATTCATTAAAGGATCTTCTTTATAAGTAAAACCAGCATATTTTAACCATCCTATGACCTTCCTAGTTGAAGTTGTTAGTACGCCATTAGTATGTGTTCCACATTTTGCCCATTTGTTCCACATTATGAAGGTGAGTGTTCCTCATTTTGGCGATGGAAGGTTGAGAGGTGTGTGTGTGTGTGTGTGTGTGTGTGTGTGTGTGTGTGTGTGTGTGTGTGTGTGTGTGTGTGTGTGTATTCCTACAAACCACTTGGCTGGAGAAGGAAATGTGCTGCAGTCAGGTATTATAGTCCTATTTCACTCCTTCCTTGATGTGCAGGTTCCTTGCACAACACCTTTGTGAATGCTGCCTCCCACCACACATCATGGCATCACTCTGACCCTGATACCTCGCCGGACCATTTTCTAACCCCTCATTTGTTTTTTCTGTCTGAGCCTAGTGGCATTCGGTACCACAGCATGTAGACCCCCTTCTCCCTTTGTTACCCCTTCCCTTACCTAAGTCTAAGCACTGAGACGTGTTCCACTGAAGCATGGTCTTATGGTTCCCATTGCAAGAATTTTATTCCATTTGATGATTGAGTTTTAATTGATCAGAAGTCTTTTCTATACTACCTCTGGCTCTCTTGTGGTACTTTACTTTCCAGCAGCTAGACTTTAGTTACATTACAACTCCGTAAGAGGGCTCCAGTTATTAAGTGAGTTGCATTCATATTTTATTCACTGTCACTGATGCTATAGTGTTGAGTGCCTCATATAGGGAAGTGGGCTGAGTTTGCAATGAGTTACGTTCTGGATGGCCTGTCTGTTTGAGTTACTCTCTGAAGAACATCTGCTATGCAGTAAATGGTAGAGTTTGGTATGTGGCAGAATTTGAGTCTTTTTGTTTTAAAGATATTTTAGTGCTAATGGATTGAAATTCAGCTGCATTTCATATTTCCTTTTACTAACACTAAACTGTTCAAAGTCAGGGTACAAGAACAGATCCCTTCCAGAGTTTTTTTTCTTACAGGAGGCCTGCCCCCTGCAAAATCCCTAGTTATTTTTCATTAGTATACACTAATGTTATTCTAACATTAGTGTTTTTTTCTTTTTTTACATTTCTGTTTCTGTGGCTTTAATGCACTAATATGAATGAGAATTATAACTACAACCCCTATTATATTTCTAGCCCAGTATGATTTTCAAACACAGTTAACACTTGTCTTGTTCATGTTATATGTGCTGCTCCTTTTCCACATCCAGCAAATCATGAATGTAAGTCTGTTGTCATACTAAATTTGTGATGTTTTGTATGTATTCTGCATATTGTTTCTCCTGAACTGTATTGTGACATACCCAAGTACCCTTAACTAAGGACAGCTGTGGAACAATGGAAATCCCGGATTGTTTTATGAACCACTGCACAACCTTGTTCTACAGCAGTATATCCATCCACCCATTTCTCAGTGAACCACTGTATGAATTGGTTCTCTACCTCCTCCTTGCAGGTTGAGGGGCCAAGCTGCATCTCTCGTGCAGTCCAGAGCAGCATAAAGCAGGCATCAGAAAATGAATAAATGTACGAAAGAGTACCCCATGTGCCTTTCTCCATATACTTCAGCTTCACGTCTTTGCTTATTTACTGACACCTCATTGTACATTTTTTTTTACCAGTATTTTCAAGAGGTTATAAAACCTGTGATACTGAACTTCCTTGCTAGAAATCCTACATGCACTGTATTTAAAGCCAGATAAAGAAACCTGTCATTTTGATTTAGTATTTTTGATGTAAACTTTCACATTTAAGTGTATTAGGTCCTCATAGATGCCACTCTGTATTCTTAAAGTGTTCATATTAAAAATCAGGAATTAAAAGCATGGATACATGAGCACTGTTAAAATACTTAAGTTATCTCCAAGAAAAAAAAAAAATCTTTTCACATTGTTACAGTTGAAACAAAGGATAAGACATGATCCAGCTATTAAGAATTCTGCAGTTCCACATTTAAAGAATTTATACAAAACTAGGCTTAATGTGGTATAGGATGTGTTCAAATATTTTGGCAGAATGCAGTCTGTTTGATGAATTGTTACCTGAGTACACAGCTGCTGTTTTATGGCATCAGGCTTCCTTATCCATCTTCCTTGAGATTTCTTGTCATTGATTGATATATGCCATTATCAGTGGCATCACATCACATTTCTGTCAATTACATGACTGCATTGTGCCACAGATTTAGAAAACCCTGCAGCAGTGTGGTTGGGGTTCATAGTATAATATACTCAAGTAACAGTCCAGAATGTACTCCTAAAAGCATGATTTGAAGGTAAAATAAGTGACATGTGACTGAAAAGTATTTTTCTTGCAGTTAAACCAATGATTAATTTAGTACACCACCAGAAGAAACCACAAATAGCCATTGTCAATCTGACTTGATCATACCAGAGGGAAACTCAACTCGAATGCTCACTTCGGCTTGCTGGTAAAACTGAAAATAATATTTAAAGTCTTTAGGCAGTACCCAAGTCACCCAAACAGTTTTGTTGATAATTTCCAGAAATTAAATTAGCAGCTTTATAAACACTCGCAATGAAAACTTTGCAATCATTAGTTGCAAGGTAACATTAAGCACACCTTTGAAATCCTTTTCTCATTTCGATATATATATATCTTCTTTATTCAGCTCAGAAAAAGAAAAATCTTTCTAAAAATTTTTCTGGGGGCAACATCAACCTTTTTATTTTTGCTCAGCTCAAAAACTTTCTCTCCCTGTCTTTAGCTTAGAAAGACCTCTTTCTGTCTCTCGAGCTGTATATCGCAAATACATATGTGTAACCCTTTCCACGTAAAAGTCTGCATCCTTTTCCTAGGCTGCACAAAGTACTTAAATGGAAGTTTCCAATGTCCTGCTTAAACACTAGGCTGCTTACACTCTGCACTTACTAGAAACATCTGCCCTGGGGGGAAATCTCTTCACTTCACCACAAGGATCCCAGCATACTTCTGAATTGTGCAGATATTTGCTCATATTTTTGACCACATTTCAGTTTCAGACTTGATATTTTTCAGAAAATGCATGCTAACACAATTCCTGTTATTTTAACAACTTTCTAAGTTTATATGAGCAGTATCTAGTCTCATATTGAATTCTCTCCCAAACTCAGAAAGCAAAGCTCAGTGCCCCGGCATTATCTGGATGATAATGTTGAAACTCAGCACTTAATAGGAACTTCTGTCCTGGTAAAAAAAAAAAAAAAAAAAAATCCCTTCATTTCACTAAAAGGACCCTGTCTCATGTTGAATTTTTTCTCAAACTAAGAACTCAAAGCTCAGGGCTCTATTTGTACGCACATGACCCATCTATTAAACTCTGTGGACTCATTCCATGCATTACCTACCTTGATGTCATCAGGGAGTTGCTTATATGTTTTTTTTGGGGAGTGCACAGTTATGAAGCTTTTTATTTAAAAAAAAAAAAAACACAGACACACTGACAGTACATGATCTCATTACTGCACACAGGCACCTAGTACTACATAATCATTTCATTAATTTACAGCTTTTTGTACTGTGGTAAAGCTTATCAAATATTTTAGTGGTTCTTTCAATACCCCTTGGCATGCTACTGACATATTTCTAACATTATGTTTGAGGTTACTACTGAAGAAATGGTTTGATAACTTCACACAGGCTGAAACTCAAGAGACTACGTTAGTCCAAAAGTTTGAATAACTTTATAACCTGTGTTAGTCCAGCACAACACCTCCATTTTCCAATGTTTTCAGTTATTTGACCAACATAGCACTTACCACTTTTTTTTTTGTAAGTCTTTGACCAACCGTACAGTAAACATCCTTGTCCTGAAAGAGAAAAAAGATTGCATTTAGCACATGTGATATTCAAGAGGTCACCCCACATGCATTCAAAGTATGAAGCTAGAAAACTGGGAGTTTGTCACCGTATGGGAAAAGTTCAAAAGGCAAAAGAAAGCTGCAAGTCAGTGCTATGATCAAGTAATGCTTTTTTTACTGGTAATACTACAGCTAAGATAGGCCCAGAAGAGGCAAGGGTATATGACATTTGTTTATTAGCATGCATACTGACAGGGGCAGCAATAGTAGCAACAGAAACCATGGTAGCAGAAGTAGTAGCAACAACAGTGTCCGTGGTAACAGAAGTAGTAGCAAAAACAGTGTCCGTGGTAACAAGTAGTAGCAAAAACAGTGTCCGTGGTAACAGAAGTAGTCGTGGCAGCAGCAGTAAAAATGGTAGCAGAAGTAATAGTAGTAGAGGCAGTAAGCATTGTGGGAAACTAGTAGTAGCAATAAGATGTATAGTATCAGACGTAGCTTTGTACCTGCCAACAGCATTTGTTCAATGGCAAACCTCTAGTTCTCAACAACTTTTAGGTAGAATCTATTGCGTTAGCAAACCAGTACAGTAATTCAGGCCTTTAACATTAAATTCATTTAACTCTCTTCCACGACTTTCTTTTTAAATGTACCTTAAGCCTGTTTTTCCTTCACTTCACATTGCAGTTTCTATTTGTATTAGACTAACTTACATTTAATTTCTCTACAAATGTATAACATTTTTCTAAATATTAAATAATTGTCACATACATAGTATCGATTGTTAATCAATGTGTTTATATTCTGTCTAATTTGTTATAATTATTTAAAGTGCAGATGTTTTTGTTTTATTTTTGAAGATTGTAAAATTATTGCTCTTAAAATGTTCTGTAATGATTTTGAAGCTTTCCCCCCAAGCCACTGCTGAAAGTGGGCTTCTACCCATTAATCAAATGTCAGTAGATAAAATAAAAAAATAAATTTAAGAATGTTTCAGTGGTATCATTAAAGTGTAGCTGGAGACCATATATTAAAGTATGGGAATCTGATCCTCACATGTAAAAAATGCTTTCTTCATTAAGAAATGATTTTTAGCATTTTCCTTCATAAGGCAAGCAACATCACAGTTGCTGGTGGCAAGGACCTCACGGTGCAAGCGCCAATCGTCATCATCATCATCGACCCTATTTCCACCCATTTTTGCATGTGGTTGGGAATGTCACGTTAGAGTGTGACAAAATCATGTAGCAATAATGTATCATATTGTAATGCGCTATTCTAAAGACAAATATTGACCTTAGTCCAACACTGTGCTGCTTTCAGTGCATTGATCTTAACTGTATTGGTTTTCTCAATGGCTCCATTACCACAGAGAGTTATAGCCCTAGCTACCACCCAGATGACCCATGTTTGAGTTTCAAGCACCTGTTGAAGCTTGTGTGGTGGAGAGGTGGAATGATTTTTTTTTTTTTTTTTTAAGTCCACTCACCTCTTGTCAGTGGGGTCTGCACAAGTCTCACATGGAGGGTGCAATCTACTAGAGGGGCAGGACCACTTGATTACAGTGCACAAATAGTTTTGGATGTGTATTGTAAAGCCCATTGCATGCCACCCCTTGGACATGAGTGAGCATGCATAGCGATGGTAGGATTTAGTATGGCACCTCCAGCTTATGAATGACGCATTCCTTTTCAGTTTGCTTGACTCTTGTCTCATAAAATAAATGGGCTGAAGGACTTTTCCTGCAGGGGAACAGACAAATGAACAGAGCAACAGAGGGTAGAGCTTTTTGGTCCATGTGTAGGGACCAGACCAAAGAAAAAAAAAACATTGGTGCTAAGGCTGTAGCCCATATCCTTCCTTGAGGTGAGCAGAATCGCTTGGGCTGGGCGTCATTCTTTTGACTAAGTAAAGCTTGGTATATATCATGTAAGGATCCAACCATGAAACAAGACCAAACTTGCACCAACTGCTTATTTTCAATGGATTTCTTTATACTCGGGAACTACTGTCTGATATTTTGATTTATACGTGGAAGAGTGCAAATTTGGAACACATTAATCTTTGAACTAATTGTCTAATTCTGAGTTGCATTTATGAAATTCAGATGTCAGCTTTAGTGATTACTGAAATCTGAGATACAGCTAAAACACAATTAAAATTACCTTACTATACCTGTCTTTATTGAGTACACTTCAAGTAATGTTAGAATATTTGTTACATGGCTTTCTCAAGCTTGGTTAGAAAAATACGTCCGTGATGGCTGCTGTGGAAAGTACGCAAATTAATTTGAGGTGCCACTGGTTGTAACCTTCTGTACATTAATTAATAAGGAGCAGCTAGGAAGAAGTCTGTGAAGCTGTGGATGTAAGTAGTTACTTCCTTGTATGTCAAATAACTGGCAGCAAAACAACAAAGGACAGGGCGTTAGCATCTTCCTTAACTGCTCCTCCGAGGGGATAAGAAACCTTTTTTCTTCTCTGGAACTAGGATTGCTTTACTTTCCGGTACACTAAACTGAGGTAAACATGCATTTTTTTTTTCTAGGATCATTGTGTGCATGTCCGCAGGGATTAGCTTACTCCGTGAATAATCAGCAATCAGCAAAGCAAAGTGATGTGTACAGCATATAGTTGTTCACAAAACACCTGCTTAACTGCTTGCCATGTTGATGTGGTAGATTTTTTATAAGAGCTATTATTTTTATGTTAGTAGGATACAAAGAACAATACAATTTATATGCATTCTCTTAGTATATGTGGGCTGAAAGCAATCATCAAACATTGATATAAAGCACACAAACCAGGTAAATGTGTAAGATAGGTAAACAGATAAATACTAACTGGTTAAACTTGCTTTGTTTATTTAACAAGCAATTTGCATATGCATATTTTAAAGTAAGACCAGGGTCATACACTGCTTCACTGAAAAAAATATGGAACAGACATTTAAAATAAAGAATGAATTTCCTAAAGCATTATGCCACTGAAGCTTTACTTGTATTTATAAGATACTATATTATGTCGAGAGAGCCACTCCAGCAGCATGACAGAATAAATTCCTGACTATAGCACAGCTGACCCAAGTTCAGCTTGGGTGACCGACAGAGCGGCAGGGGAGGATGAGAGTGCCCATTCAAAAATGGGGATGATGGTTACATTGGCGTTACCACCTGTGAACTTGGCTGGAGATGCTGACAGAAAAGTGGCATAACACAAAAGAGGGAAAGAAAGGGGGTAGGACATGGCTGCTTAGATGCAAAGGTGTGAATGCCACATCACCTTTGCACAGCCACCTCTCAGGTGTGTCCAGGAGGGGAGAAAATAAGTAAAAAAAATGTTGAAAGGTAATGGTGAGATCTCCGTGAGCACCTAAGTTGATGCAGATAAGCCAAGGGAAGATAAGAGGTATTTTTTAGACCCAGGGGTAGATGGAAGTACAGAGGCAGAGGGCTATAGGATGATGCAGAAGAGTGAAAAAGAGCTCCAAAGATCAGTCTGTTTTAATTCTTGAAACTATAAAATTAACTTTTAGAGGGTGGGGTGGAATTACTCTCTCCTGTTGTCTCTAATTTATTATTAATCTTTTTTTTTCTTTAGTTGCTTATTTAATTATTTGATAAACATGAAGGGTAGACTGGTTCAGTGACCATTTTTACCCATGTACTGGGCAGAAAGGCATTCATTATTGTCACTGTGGAGAGAGAATGAGGTATAGGCTAGGATTTGGACTGGTCAAAAATCATCAGTAAGCCTTAACACAGGTGAATGACCACTGGTGAGCACCCACTCTGGTTCAGAGACTAGCCCTGTAATAGTGATTCTACACAGTCCTTAGAATTACGATGCTAGGACATCTTCATGGCTCTGCTACATGCCAATGAGACCTTACAGGGGAGCAGCAAATACAAATTAGTCATGTGCTCTGTTCTGGAAATACCTGAAGGAAGAAAGTTATACAGCTTAACAATTCAAAGAATCACTAAGTTGCAGAAATTCGTTTAGTTGGCTGTGTTAATTAACTTGGCCGTAATGTCACATCTCTCCAATGCTTTCAATGAGTCAAGCTCTTTCCAGTGGTGAGAATCAAACCTTTCCGCTGAGAGGCAAACACCTTAACCACTGCACCACTTGGCCTTTCAGTAGAAAAGAAAAGTAATCTAGAAAGCTCAAGTGAGGTCTAGTGTCCCACCTGTGACACAAAGGGTGACAGGATTAACATGAAACAGAGCACAATGGATTAGTCCAGATAAAATCATGTTAGCTACAAGATGTAGGAGACTCTGTGTGATGCCTTCCCTGTGGGAGGAATGATGATGCTGTATTGAAATTTCAAGTAGTTTATTCAGTTAAGTAGGGAGATGGACTAGTGTTCGTGTTCTAGATGACTGAAGAAATGTCCCAACATATCCTACTTCTGCCCACCACTTATTTGCAAAATGTTGTTGTTGTTCTTCTTCTTTTGGCTTTTCCCGGTTAGGGGTCACCACAGCGGAACTCCGGTCCGCTAATGATTGGTAGTAGATTTTTTACGGGTGCCAAGGTGCCAGCTCGACGCCCAACCTTCAACGAAGGCACGCCCATTCTACGCATGTCTTTCGAACGCCACTTGACCGCGGGGAGGACATGCAGACTCCACACAGATAAGTGCTAAAAACTATCATGAGAATGTAAGGCTGGGCTTATTAATATCTTCACAAGTCAATTGTCTAGTAACTACCTAAGTGTAGTGGGATAGTTTTCTAAGGTCTGGAGTTGAAATTATTTACATTAAAATGCAATAGTAGTACTAAAATAAGTAGTTGATTTACAACCAGTTGTACTTGGTCCTGTTGCTTATTCAGAGTGTTATGAAGAGTTAAGAATTACTTACTTTGTTCCACAACACCATTAGCTTTAATGGATAGTGTAAAATAATCAAAGTTGGCCTGTGCTATGAAATTTTTAGGATTTAATGACACAAGTTTTAGGGATTCCAAAAATATTTAGAATGAGATGTGTGACCACATATGATGCATATTATTAAAGTTACCTGAATTTAAGTAAAATACTTAAAGTGGGAGCTACAGAGCTAACTGACTAAACAGAAAGCAAATATGGATCGGACCTGGCTAGTACTGCAAGATTATTATTAGATGTTTCATTATTTTGACCTTTTTTGTTTACTAAGCCATGGTTTTGTTGAAGAAACATTGTCCCATTCTTAAGTCCTGATTCATTAAAACAAAATATGTCCCTCAGTGTCTGACCTGTTATATTTCACCACATGTAACTGAGTGAAAGTGAGAACTTGTGGATGTTCTTCATGTTTCAATGTTGCAGTCATCACATTTGGGTTATCCCTGCCAGGGTAGCCCTCGGCCAGCCCAAATACCAGAGGCTGTCACTTGAGGACTGATGTCAGGTCATCAGTAGTATAAAGTAAGGCAGCTGATGCCATTACATCAGTCTTTTTTGCTGTGGAGCCCGAAGCAGAAGCAGTTCACATGAGTGTCGGTTGGCCGCTACCTGAGTTTTCATCTCCGAACTGAAGTTGAAGTTGTCTAAAGCTAAGTACCCCATTGGGGATCCTTTTTTCTTGCAGTAACTGATCTCAGAAAAAGTTAACAATTGTCTCACCTGTGAAAAGCAAATACCACACTGAGACTTCCACTCTTACTGCATCACTTGTTTAGGGCCAGACCATGATGTCCCCTGTTGTTGCTTCTTTGCTTTGTTCAATGCTAGAACTGTCCATCTTCAGGCCCTTATTGTAGCCAGATACTTTTTACAGTCTTTGAATTCTGATATGGCTTCAGTAAGCCATCTGATAGCAGATCTTCCCAAAAAAGTAAAGATAAAGACAGAGACAGACCGCACAGGTCCAAACCTACCAACGACAAGCTAGTCGTCAATCCTCCGGTACTCAGTGAGGTACTTAAGCAGCCCCTGATGCTTGCTTCTGTTAATTCGCAGGCCACTACCAAGACCCTTTTGGAGTCCGGTATGCCGCAAAACTCTTGTTCGAATAAGGATCCTGCGGTCATCTCTACCTAGGATGGCTCCAGATTCACTGAGCAGGCACCGGTTTCCGAGGAAGTCCTTCTCACTACCGAATCTCAGCACAAACAGACGTCTTCTTTCACGACTTAGAGTTCTTTCAAAAACAACCGCATTTCTTAGGTCCAGGGTTCAAACACACCCAAGAAACTGACGACCCACTGTCAGGCAGCTGTTAACTTGCCTCAGTCTCAAATGCTTAAAATGGTGAAAGACCTTATCATGCTGATCAAGGGAAGTGAAGCTACCCCCTCAAAAAGGAAAAGAGATCTGTCTCCTGTAGTTTTGTCTGAACAAGAGTCAGATGAATCTGATGCATATGACTATGAAGGCATGCAACCCCTCTCCACTTATGAGGATTCTGATGCAGAGGACTCCATTCCTTCAGCCTCTCCTCCAGAGGATTTTTCCTTTGGGGAAACCCCACATATTTTAAGCGAGCATTGCCAGTGGGAAAGTAAGGACTATCTTCAGTCTAAAAAGAGACTCAGGGAATTCTTAGATCTTCCACAACACAGACCCTTGGCCGTCCCTCCAATCCAGGATGTTGTGGATGATGTTTTTCTTGAAACTAGCTTGACTCTGATGCCCTACTGCCTGCTCCCAGAAAACCTGACAGGTACTATAGAGTCCCTGACTCACACAAATATCTCTTTTAAAAAATCCAACAGCTGACCCTGAAGTCATTTCTCATGGGCCAAAAGGAATTAAAGCAACCTTTGCTAAGAATCCAACACCCTCAGACAGGGACTCCCGAGTATATCTCCATATGCTGAAATTTCAGCAACATACCCTGGAAATCCTTAAACAAAAAATGTCTTCCCTTCCTGCTTAGGCAGAATCTAAAGACCTACAAGAATTAATGCATTCTGCAAGCCAAGTAACTAAACACACTTTGCACTGTGGATGTTCTTCATCTTTCACTGTTGCAGTCATCACATTTGGGTTATCTGCTTGCAGTAGCCCTCATTTGGCCTGATTAACAAAGTCTTGGGTCCTGCCTCGGTTGCTGTCCCTTCTTCCATGATGTCAGGTCATCAGGGGTATAAACATGCAGCCAACGCCATTACATCAGTCTTTCTTGCCGTGCGGTGCCCCGAAGCAGAAGCAGTTCGCAAGTGCCAGTCAGCCGACTCCTGAAATTTTCATTTTCGAGTTTCAGTACCAAAGTCTTCAACTAAAAGCTAAGTACCCCATTGGGGAAACTTTTACTTGCTCTAAGCCGATGTCAGTAAAAGTAAATAATTGCATTACTTGTGGAAAGCAAATACCTCATAAAGATTTTCATTCGTACTGTATTCCTTGCCTAGGCTCTGACCATGACGTACCTCACTGTCTGTTTTGTGCCTTATTTAAACTACGAACTATCCATCGTCAGTATATTTTCGCTTCTAAATACTTTGGTGCTCGGTTCAATTATCCTGATATGTCTTCGGTAAGCCATCCGACTACTGACATTCTGAAAAAACGCAAAGCTAAAGAAAGAGACAGGCTGACTAGATCCAAAGCTGCCGACTACGCTTCTCCTAAGCCAGTCGCCAGTTCACTACCTGCTACTTCAGTTTCGCAGGCCTCTACTGAGACCCATTCGGAGTCCGGTATGCAGCGAGATGCTTCAACTGTGGAACCTGCGGATGTCTCTACCTTGGATGGGTCCGGAGCCTCTGTGCAGGCACCGCCTTCTGAGGGTGTATTCAGGCCTACTGATCTGCGTATTAAACCAATGCCATCTTCTTCTTCAAGGCCTAAAACTCGAACCATGCCTAGAAAACTGATGTCTAGACCACATGGTCAGGCCTCTATGCCTAAAAAACAAATAAGAATGGCTGAAGATCTTCTTACTTTAATCAGGGGAAGCCAGCCTTCCCCCTCTAAGAGACCTAGGACACAGTTTGCTTATGATACTTCTGACCAGGATTCTGAATTTTCTGTTTCCTCTAATGACCAGGATTTACCCTTATCTACCTATGAGGATTGTGATGCTGAGGACTGTATTCCCTCTGCTTTCCCCCCAGAGGATTTCTCTTTTGGTGAAACCTTGCATACTCTCAGGGAGCATTTTTGTTGGGAAAGTCAGGATTTCTCTGTTTCTAAAAAGACGCTTAGGGATTTCTTACTTCTGCCCCAGCACAGGCCTTTAACCATACTTCCTGTACTAGACATTGCTGATGATGCCTTTTCGGAGTCTAGCTTGGCCCCTGACTCTCTACCTCCTGCTCCCAGAAAACCTGATAGATATTACAGGGTCCCTGACTCTCACAAGTTCCTTTTTAAAAATCCTAATGCGGATCCTGAGACCATTTCACAGGGACCCAAGGGCATTAAAGCTACTACTGCCAAAAATCCTATCCCCTCTGATAGAGGCTCCAGGGCGATGGATAGATGGGGTAAGAAGGTATACACTTCTGCAACTTTGGCCATTAGGGCCTTAAACTGCCAGTTTCATATGTTAAATTATCAGCAGCATATTATTGGATTGCTTAAACAGAAAATGATGTTGATTCCTGATTGTGTTGAAAATAATTTACAGGATTTACTGCATTCAGCTGAACAAGTTGGAAAACATACTTTGCAATGTGGTTTTGATTCACTAGAGGCATCTTGCAGGGCTGCTGTATCTGGGTCTGTACTTAGAAGGCATGCTTGGCTTAATGAGCAATCCTTGCCAGATCATTTTAAAGCAAAATTACTGGATGCTCCCTTAAACCAGGGCCGCCTGTTTGGCAACAAGGCAGAAGAAGTTCTTAAAAAGATGGAGGAAAAAGCTAAATCTATGCAGACTGTTAAAGATTTTTTACAAGTACAAACTCCAAGGTTTAGTAGGCATTGGCCTTCCAAAAATTTGTCCTTTCCTGCCTCTTCCAGACCTTCTCAGTCCAAACCCAGATCCAGCAGAGCTCCCAGGCTTCAGTCCCAGGGTACGCACAGGACTAAGCAGTGGGGACCTCCATTTCCAAATCTGGGAGTAATAAAACTCCCCACTATGGTAAACTGTCTCAATGACTTCTTTTTAAAACTTCCAAGTACTTCTCAACTGACTGCCCCTTTGGGGGGAATGATTGCTCTTCATGCAAAGAACTGGGAACTCATTACCCCAGGGCAAATGGGTTTTAAATATAGTGTCCCAGGGATACAGATTTCACTTCCACACGTTACCAACACCAAGCAGGTGGCCAGATCTACCCCCAAATCAGTGGGCAGAAGCCCAAAAGCAAGTACTTTCTCTCTTAAGCATGGAGGCTATTCAGTTGGTACCAGATGAGGAAAAGGGACAAGGTTTCTACTTGAGACTTTAACTGCTACCCAGAAAAGATAATTCACGGCGTCCTATCCTGGACCTGTCTACTCTAAACACCTTTTTGGTGATTCCAAAATTCAAGATGCTGACTCTTCACCACTTGCTCCCTATGCTAGGCAAAGATGCCTGGTTGGCAACACTAGATTTAAAGGAAGCATACCTGCACATCCCAATCAGGGAATCTTTCAGAAGATACCTACGCTTCAAAGCAGGCTACACGCACTATCAGTTTGCTGCACTGGCCTTTGACTTATCTACTGCGCCCAGGGTATTCACAAAGTGCCTAGCTCCAGTCATTGCATTTTGCAGGCAAAGAAGTATTCAAATATACCCATACCTGGACGATTGTCTAATTCAGGCAGAAAGCCAGGACATACTTTTGAATCATCTGGCCTTTGTACAAAGGGTGCTAACTATTCTGGGGTACACCATAAATGAAAATAAATCACACCTGGTACCCTGTCAACAAATTATACTCCTAGGAGCAAGCTTGAATACAACTTCCCAGATAGCTTTCCTCACGCCAGAGAAACAAATTCATTTGACAACCTACTTCAAACAAGTGACCACAAAAACCCTGCTATCTGCAAGGCAAATACTACAAGCCTTGGGGTTCATGGCCTCCTGCATTCTTCTAATTCCATATGCAAGACTGCATATGAGGAAACTACAGTGGTATCTAAAAAGCCTATGGTGTCAACATTCACAGGATCTAGATGCTATGATTCCTATCATACCTTGCCTACGCCTAGAGTTCCTTTGGTGGGCAGAGGCCTGCCACCAAAACAAGGGACTACCTTTCACACCACCCCCTGTTGCCCAAACCCTAACAGACACATCAGACTATGCATGGGGAGCTCACCTGGCAGGGAAGTACATTCAGAGCAAATGGAACCCAATCAAATGCACCTGCATATCAATCAAAAATAAATGTTAGTTGTACAGAATGCTCTGACAGCCTTCAAAGACCACATTCTTCCAGGACAATTAATGGTAAAGACGGGCAACACCACTGTTATGTGGTACATAAACAAGCAGAGGGGGTACACATTCTTACCCCCTCTGCAGACTAGCCATGGCATTGTGGAATACAGCCCTGAGCTACCAAGTGCATCTACAAGCTCAGTTCCTGCCAGGAAAACTAAGTACACTGGCAGATGAACTAAGCAGAAACCTCGTGGATCCACACGAGTGGAAACTGGAACCAAGGATTTTCAACTTGTTGACAAGAAAATGGGGGAGCCCAGATATAGACCTGTTTGTCTCCCCCCAGAACTTTCAATTGGACAAATTTTGCACAAGGACTCCCCACAAACAAGCTTGGAAAGTGGATGCTCTGTCCTTCAGCTGGAAAAACCTATCAGTTTATGCTTTCCTCCTCTGCCTCTGCTCTCCAAAGTACTACTAAAGATCAAACAAGACAAACCAAGGACGATTTTGATTGCACCAGACTGGCCACGCCAACACTGGTACCCCTTCTTGCGCAGTGTGTCACTGTTGGCCCCATGGCACCTGCCTCAGACTCCTACCCTATTGTCTCAGCAGGAGAACCAGATTCTGCACCCTCAGCTTCAAACACTGAACCTAGCAGCCTGGCTGATTACCTGATCTCCCCTTTACCATCCCTCAGTAAACCAGTGATGGATATCATTTTAGAGGCAAGGAGGCCTAGTACTAGAAAATCTTGTGCTGAAAAATGGAAAAAGATTCTGTGCCTGGAACCAGTCTCAAGGGAGGAGCACAACAGTGCCCAATTTACCTCAGATTTTACAATACTTAACTGAGATGCATCACAAGGGCCTGTCTTTCTCCTTCATCAAAATTCATGCCATTTCAGCTCATTATAACACAGAATCTCCCCTCTTCTCTCATCCACTGCCCAAGCAGTTCCTCAGAGGGGCCAAAAATTTACGACCACCCAGGAGAGCGCCAACTCCAGCCGGGGACCTTAACTTTGTATTGGAGAAACTCGCTCTTCCTCCTTTTGAGCCAGCTGCTACTGCAGACTTAAATTCCTTTCTTGGAAAACAGCTTTCCTTTTAGCAATCACTTCATCAAGAAGGGTATCTGAATTACAGGCCCTTATGGCAGTGGAGCCTTTCATCATCGTTCATGCTGACAGGGTGTCCCTCAGGACCAATCCATCCTTCATGTCCAAGGTGGTATCCAGTGTGGCCCTTATCAGTCTATTCATTTGCCAACCTTCTTTCCTAATCCACAGAACAAAGGGGAATGGATACTGCACTTCTTAGATGTGCACAGACAACTTAGATTCTACTTGGACAGGACTAAACTTCAAATGAAATCTAAACAACTGCTGGTGGCATTTGCTGGCAGAGGGGAAGGCTGTTTCAAAGCAAATCATTTCCAAATGGATAGGCCATTGCATTCATTTCTGCTACAAGCACCATGGAAAACCTGTCCCACAGGGGATCAGACCCCACTCAACCAGGGCTGCATCTACCTCTACAGCCTTTCTCAGAGGTGTCCCTACCAGGGACATCCTAGAAGCTGCTACCTGAAGTTCTGTACATACTTTCACCAAGCATTATCATCTGCCAATTTTCTCTAAATCCAGAGCTGGCTTTGCCACTGCAGTCTTGCAGGGCCTTATAGCTGGCCCTAATGTTATCTAAATTCCTCTTCCCATCCTTAGCTTTGGGAATCTACCCAAATGTGAAGACTGCAACAGTGAAACACGAAGAACATAGTACAGTTGTGTACACTTACCATAAATGTAGATGTTCAAGTGTATTCACTGTTGCAGTCCTGGTTACCTTCCCTCCAGCCCCCTTACTTCTTTTGGCTATACCTCTACCCTCCTTTACTATGCTCAAAAGCTTTTGGTATATTTGCTTTTTTGTTGGAGGTATAACCTTGTATATTTATAGATTTAATTGCTTCCCATTAGGGGGGCACCTGACATTTGGGGCAAGAAAAACTGATGTAATGGCATCAGCTGCATGTTTTATACCCCTGACGACCTGACATCATGGAAGAAGGAACAGCAACTGACGCAGGATCCAAGACTTTGTTAATCAGGCTGACTGAAGGCTACTGCAAGCAGATAACCCACGTGTGATGACTGCAACAGTGAATACACTTGTACATCTACATTTATGGTAAGTGTACACAACTGTTCTTTTTGATGCCCTAGTAGCTTCTTGCAGGGCAGCAGTCAATGGATCTGTCATTAGAAGATATGCATGGCTTAAGGAACAACCCCTACCAGACCATGTCATATCTAAGTTGTTGGATGCCCCCTTGCACAATGACAACTTATTTGGTACTAAGGCAGAAGTGGTACTAAAAAAGATGGAAGAAAAAGCAAAATCTATGCAAACAGTTAAGGATTTCTTACAAGACCAGCCCCCTAGGTTCAGTAGGCATTGTCCCTCCAAGCACTGGTCCTTTCCTGCTCCAAGTAAACCAGCCCAGCCTAGGCCCTGTGGAAACAGACCACCCAGACAGCAGCCTCAGGGAATGCAGAGATCTAAGCAATGGACTACCTCCACTTCAAAACCAGGGAGTTCTAAGCCTCCCCTTATGGCAAGAACTAACAATGACTCACCTCCTCCTCCTCCCCCCTCTGCCCACCTTCACTTACCCCTAGGAGGAAAACTCTCATTTCACTCAAGCACCTGGGCCACCATAACCAAGGACCAATGGGTTCTGAACATTGTGTCTCGGGGATACAAATTCTCCTTCCATACCCTTCCAACCCCAAAAGGGTTCCCAGATCTACCACCAAATCAGTGGGCAGAGGCTCAAAAGCAAATCCTTTCCCTTCTCTCTCTGAGAGCAGTAGAGCATGTTCCTGCAAAACAAATAGCATCTGGCACCCCATCCTTGATCTATCAATTCTAAACACCTTCCTGGTGATACCCTCCAGCAGCTGTTACCCATGCTCTCCAAGGACGCTTGGCTAGCCACCTAGTCTATCTCCACATTCCTATCAGGGACCCATGCAGGAAATATCTCCGCTTCAGGGCAGGATCTCAACACTTTCAGTTCTCTGCACTTCCCTTTGGCTTATCTACTGCTCCCAGAGTTTTCACAAAATATCTGGCTCTGGCCACTGCATTTTCCAGACAAAGAAATATTCAAATTTACCCATACTTAGACGACTGCCTTATTCAAGCAGACAGCCAGGAAAAGCTGCTCTAGTACCTGGCCTTTGTAAAGACACTACTAACCTCCCTAGGATACATAATCAATGAAAAGAAATCCAAATAGGTGCACACCCAAAGGCTAATCTTCCTGGGAGCAAAGATGGACACAGCATCCCAGATGGCATACCTTATACCAGAGAAACACATTTTCCTGACAACTGACTTCTCTCAACTAGCTACCAGGCCCCAGCTGTCTGCAAAGAAGATCCTTCAAGCTCTGAAGTTCATGGCATCTTGCATACTACTCATTCCATGTGCCAGACTGCACATGAGGAAACTTCACTGGTACCTAAAGAGTCTTTGGTGTCAACACTCTCAAGACCTGGAAACTCTTCTGTCTATATTCCTTGCCACAGAAAAGAATTTCTTTGGTGGGCTACAGCATGCTCCCACAACAAGGGACTGCCCTTCTCCCCACCCCCCACCACCAAGATTATCACCACAGATGCATCAGACTACGCTTGGAGTGCACACCTGGATGGCAGGTGCATACAGGGCCAATGGAGCCCTCAGGAAATCCTGCTGCACATCAGTCAAAAAGAGATGATAGCTGTGCAGCACGTCTTGATAGCTTTCAAACCCCTTCTCTCTCCAGGGGTTCTCCTTATAAAAACAGACAACACCACTGTGATGTGGTACATCAACAAGCAGGGAGGGACTCACTCCTACCCTCTATGCAGGCTGGCCATGACCCTTTGGCTCACAGCCTCTTCTATGCAACTACACCTATTAGTACAATTCCTACCAGGCTCTCTAAACTCTCTGGCAGACCAGTTAAGCAGAAACCTTCTGGATCCACACGAGTGGCAACTCAACAGTAGTACCTTCACCCTAATAACTCAGAAATGGGAAACCCCGAAGGTCAACCTCTTTACCTTCCACACCAACCATCAGCTCAGAAAGATGTTCATTGTGTTATACTGCTGCAGTCATCACGCTAGGGTTATCCTGCCATCAGGCGGTCCCGCAGTCAGCCGAATCCCAAAGTCTTGGTCCGGCGTTGGTTGTCGTCACTTCTTCCCTGACGTCAGAGCGACAGGGGGATAAAAGAGGCAGCCGACACCATTTTCTTCAGTCTTTCTTGCCACGCGGTGCCCGAAGCAGAAGCAGTTCGCAAGTGCCGGTCGGCTATCTCCTGAGATTTTCGAATTGAATTTCAGCCCAAAGTCTTCTCTAAAGCTAAGTACCCCGTTGGGGAAACTTTTCTTGCCTCAGACCGATGTCAGACAAAGTTAATAATTGCATTTCTTATGGGAAGCAAATACCTCATAAGGATTTTCATTCTTATTGTATTCCTTGCCTAGGCCCAGACCACAACTTCTCTGGTTGTCGGTTTTGTGCTAGGTTCAACAAACGTACAATCAAGCGTCGGGCAGATTTTGCCCGACATTATTTTGGTAGAAAATTTAACTATAGCATGTCGTCAGAGCAACCGACATCAGCAACGATTAAAAATCGCAAGGATAAGGACAGGCAACCAAGGCCAAGACCAGATACCGAGGCCTCAGCAAGGCCTGCCGCCGGTTCTCCGGTTTTCAGCGAGGCGCCTACGCAGCCCCTGACTACCGCTGATTTAGAAATTCTGACGGCCTCCCAGACCGAATCAGCTGAGCCTCAGGAGCAGGTTCCATCTCAGCCCTCGGACGCCAACCCTGACAGTGATCCGGAGATTTTGGACAGGCCTTTGGTTTCTGAAGGTGTCTTCAAACCGACAACTATCTCTATTAAGTCTTATGCTAAACTTAAAGCCCCCTTAAAAGTTAGGAAACAGGGTCCACAGACCCCCCCCCCCCCCACAGGCCCCTATGCCTAAAAAACAGATGCTTAAGATGGCTGAGGATTTAATTACCCTTATCAGGGGTTCACAACCCCCTCCTGACAAAAGGCCTAGACTGGAGAAAGATTATCCTTCCTCTGACCAAGCATCCATTTCCTCAACTAACTCTGGGGACCAGGATTATTCCTTCCCTCCTTATGAAGACTCAGATGCTGAAGAGTCCATTCCCCCTGTCTCCCCCCCGGAAGACTATTCTTTTGGGGAAACTTTACACACCATGAGGGAACACTGGAAAGGCCAAGATTACTCTGACTCAAGAAAAGACTCCGTGAGTTTCTTCTTCCACAGCATAGACCCCTTGCAATTCCTCCAGTTTTAGACATTTTGGATGATGTTTACACCAAATCTAGCCTAAACCCAGATTCCTTACCTCCTGCACCAGCTAAACCAGACAGATACTACCGAGTTCCTGATTCTCATAAGTTTCTATATAAAAGCCCTGTTGCAGACCCCAAAACCATTTCCCAGGGTCCCATAGGGAGGGGTTAAGGCCTCTACTGCTAAGAATCCACTACCTTCTGAGAGAGATTCCAGAGCATTAGAAAGATGGGGGAAGAAAGTGCATACGTCTGCCACTTTGGCCATGAGGGCCTTAAACTGCCAATTCCACATGCTAAAATACCAGCAGTACTTGATTACACAGTTAAAGCAGAAAATGATCCCTCAGACAGATCAACCTGATTTCAAAGAGATGCAGGATTTGCTGCATGCAGCAGAACAGGTGGGAAAGCATACCTTACAGTGTGGTTTTGATTCATTGGAAGCCTCATGTAGAGCAGCTGTCACAGGATCTGTAATACGTAGACATGCTTGGCTAAAAGAGCAAGCCTTACCAGAACATGTCAAAGCAAAGTTATTGGATGCTCCATTGCAGAAAGATGTGTTATTTGGTGTCAAAGCAGAGGAAGTTTTAAAGAAAATGGAAGAAAAGGCAAAATCTATGCAGACAGTTAAAGATTTTTTGCAGGTACAACCTCCTCGTTTCAGCAGAAACTGGCCATCAAAAAACTGGTCCTTTCCTGCATCAGACAGACCCCAAACGGGTAGGTACAGATGCCCAAGGGGCAGAGAGGACAGCCACAAGGTTCTTTCAGACCTAGACAATGGCATACAACAACTCAAAGAGGTGGAGACGAAAGATCTCAACCCCTCAGGAAACTAACACAATGACTTCCCTCTTTGCCTGCCAAGCAAAATTGCCCTGGCAGCACCTTTGGGAGGAAAACTGGCTCTATTTCCACAAAATTGGCGCATCATAACAAAGGACAAATGGGTTCTGGATATTATTACCCGAGGCTGCAGATTTCATTTCCACACTTTACCATGGATGAGAGGCATGCCAAATCTGCCTCCAAACCAATGGGCAGAGGCACAAATGCAAATTTCAGCTTTCATGAATATGAAAGCAATTCAAAAGGTACCTACAAAGGAGCAAGGTCAAGGTTTTTACTCAAGACTATTTCTAGTACCAAGAAAGGACAAAGCCTGGAGACCCATTTTAGACCTCTCAATTCTAAACACATACCTGGAGGTACCCAAATTCAAAATGCTCACACTACAGCTTCTTCCCATGCTGGGCAAGGAGTCTTGGCTAGTAACGTTGGACCTCAAAGAGGCATACCTGCATGTCCCTATCAGATAAGATTGCAGAAGATACCTCAGATTTTTGGCAGGTGCAACGCATTATCAATTCTCTGCATTGCCCTTTGGCTTATCTACTGTGCCCAGAGTATTTACGAAATGCCTGGCATCAGTAATTGCATACTGCAGACAACGAGGAATACAAATTTATCCATATCTGGACGACTGCCTGATCCAAGCGGACAGCAAGGCCATTCTAGTACAGCATCTGGCATTTGTAACAAAGCTGCTAAGTTGCCTAGGGTACACAGTAAACAAAAAGAAATCCAAGCTA
The DNA here is from genome assembly GCF_019279795.1 of Protopterus annectens. Lineage (NCBI taxonomy): Eukaryota > Metazoa > Chordata > Ceratodontiformes > Protopteridae > Protopterus > Protopterus annectens. Next base: position 62,172,608 of record NC_056742.1, on the reverse strand, counting down.
ATACCCTCACAAGGCATAATATTCCTGGGTGCCAGCTTAAATACAACAGCCCAGATGGCTTATCTCACGCCAGACAAACAAAAACAACTGACTCAGTACTTCAAAAAGATGGCAACTTTTACCCAGCTCACTGCAAGGAAAATCCTGCAGGCATTGGGGTTCATGGCATCCTGCATTCAACTAATTCCACATGCAAAGCTGCATATGAGGAAATTACAATGGTACCTGTGTGGGCTCAACACAGGCACAGCCTCGAAACAAGTATACCTCTCATTCCCTGCCTTCAAAAAGAGTTCCTATGGTGGGCTCAAGCATGTCAAATAAACAAGGGTCTTCCTTTTGTCTTACTTCCAGCAAACCAAACTATGACAACAGATTCTTCAGACTACGCCTGGGGAGCACACATGGCAGGACAGTGCATACAGGGCAAATGGTCTGCAAAACAAAAGCACCTACACATCAACCAAAAGGAGATGCTAGCTGTGCAAAATGCACTGACAGCCTTCAAGGACCTCTCACATCCAGGACAACTACTAATAAGGACAGACAACACCACAGTTATGTGGTACATAAACAAATAGGGAAGAACACACTCCTACCCTTTATGCAGACAGGCAATGACCTAGTGGAACACAGCATTGACTTACCAAGTACAACTGCAAGCACAATTCCTGCCAGGAAAGGAAAACATATTGGCAGATGAATTAAGCAGAAATTTGGCAGATCCTCACGAGTGGAGACTACACCCACAAGTATTTTCAATGATAACTCAAAGGTGGGGATGCCCAGACTTAGATCTATTTGCCTCCCCCAACAATTGCCAACTACAGAAATTTTGCACAAGGACTTATCATTCCCTAGCCTGGAAAGTGGACGCCCTATCATTCAGTTGGACAGCACTGACAGTCTGTCTTCCCACCACTACCTCTCCTGACCAAGGTATTACTGAAAGTCAGATCAGAGAGACCACAAATGATCCTCATTGCTTCGGACTGGCAACGTCAGCACTGGTACCCATTACTAAGGACCTTGACTCACAGCCCTCCATGGATCTTACCTCAACTCCCACTTCTGTTGACTCAGCAAAACTTTCAAATCCTTCACAGTCAGCTCAGGACTTTGAATTTAGCTGCATGGAGAATACCTTGAATTATCAATCAACACTTCTCTCAAAGGACGTCCTGAATGTCATTTTGGAGGCCAGGAGGCCCAGCACCAGAAAAACTTACTCAGGCAAATGGAAAAGATTTTGTGCATGGAACCAGGCTAAAGGCCAGAATCCTTGGATACCAAACATTCCTCAAATACTGCAATACTTAACTGAGATGCTACACAAAGGCCTTTCTTGCTCACCCATTAAGATCCATGCTTCAGCCATTTCAGCTCAATATAATACGGATCCTCCCATATTCTCACACCCTTTACTAAGGCAGTTTCTCAGAGGGGCTAAGAATATAAGACCCCCCCCAGAAAACCCCCAACGCCAGCTTGGGACCTCAACTTCATTTTAGAAAAAATAACACTGCCTCCTTTCGAACCAGCCTTCTCAGCAGAACTACAATACTTGTCATGGAAAACAGCTCTGTTGCTGGCTGTCACCTCAGCACACAGGGACTCAGAACTACAGGCCCTTATGGCAGTGGAACCTTTCATCATTTTCCATCAGGACAGAATCTCTTTACGTACTAACCCTATCTTTATGCCAATGGTAGTATCCAGTGTGGCTTTGAATCAGACCATTCATTTACCCACCTTTTATCCAAACCCCCGAAATAAAGGAGAAAGACTCCTTCACTCTTTGGACATTCACAGACAGCTACGTTACTATTTGGATAAGACAAAGACCTTCAGAAAAACTGACCAACTCTTTTTATCCTATGCTGCAGGTTCACAAGGAAAGGCTATTTCAAAACAGACCATCTCCAAATGGATAGCACATTGTATCCGCTTTTGCTACTTGCACCATGGGAAAGCAGTGACTGTTAATATTAGGTCCCACTCTACCAGGGCTACAGCAGCCTCAGCAGCCTTTCTCAGGGGGGTTCCAACCAAGGACATTCTGGAAGCAGCTACTTGGAGTTCAGTGCACACCTTTACCAAGCACTACCACCTTCCATTATACTCAAAAACCCGAGCTGGTTTTGCCACTGCAGCTCTGCAGGGCATCCTAGCTTCACCTAACCCAGTTTAGTACCAGCCACCCATCCATAGCTTTGGGATTCAACCCAAGTGTGATGACTGCAGCAGTATAACACAATGAACATAGTACAGTTTTGTACCTACCATAAATGTAGATGTTCGAGTGTATATACTGCTGCAATCCAAGTTACCCTCCCACCATTCCCTCTACATACCAGGGTGTTACTTATAACTCCATGTACATCCATCTATTGGATGCATGTCTATATGGTGTATTTGCTAACGGCTATTACTATTGTTTATCTACTAAGGTATTTTTGCATAGTTATTTGTATTGCCTTCCTAGTTAGGGGCACCTGACATGTGGGGCAAGAAAAACTGAAGAAAATGGCGTTGACTGCCTCTTTTTTCCCCCTGTCTCTCTGACATCAGGGAAGAAGTGACGACAACCGACGCCGGACCAAGACATTGGGATTCGACCGACTGCGGGACTGCCTGATGGCAGGATAACCCTAGTGTGATGACTGCAGCAGTATATACACTCGAACATCTACATTTATGGTAGGTACAAAACTGTACTTTCTGCACCAGGGAGCATCACTGCATGGCTTGGAAAGTGGATGCCCTGTCCTTCCCCTGGGTCAGTCTATCGATCTATGCCTTTCCTTTCTTACCTCTCATCCCAAGGGTACTGCTCAAAATAAGGGAGGAAAAATCAAGGACCATTCTTATAGCTTCAGACTGGCCCCCAACAACACTGGTACCCCCTTGCTGTGCAGCCTGTCTCCGCTGCCCCCATGGCATCTTCTGCAGATTCCAAACCTCCTGACCCAGAGGGAAGGGGAATTTATGCATCCTAAATTGCAGACACTCAATTTGGCAGCTTGGCTTTATTCCCTAACCCCGAACCAGTCTGCCTTTCAGGTTCTGAATGTCATCTGTGAGGCCAGACGTCCTAGCACCAGAAAGTCTTATGCAGATAAATGGAAAAGGTTCTGCACATGGATCCAGGCTAAGGAAGCCAATACAGCACAGTCCTCCATCCCTCTCATCCTGGGTAACTTAGCTGACCTGCTACACAATGGTCTCTCTTTCTCCTCTATGAAAATTCATGGCTCTGCTTTTTCTGCTCATGTTCCAACCGAGCAGCCCCTTTTTTTCACACCCTTTGATCAAACAGTTCCTCAGAGGGGCTAGCAACTTGAGGCCCCCCAGAAGAGCACCAACATCAACTTGGGACCTTAACTTTGTCGTGGAAAAGCTCACCCTGCCCTCTTTTGAACCAGCTTCTTCTGCAGAGCTAAAACTTCTCTCCTGGAAAACAGATTTCCTTTTGGCCATCACTTCAGCCAGAAGAGTCTCTGAGCAGCAAGCACTCATGGCTGTGGAACCCTTCATCATTTTCCATGCAGACAGGGTATCCCTCAGAACTAACCCATTCTTCATGCCCAAGGTGGTGTTCAGTGTGGCTCTTAACTAATCCATTCATCTGCCTACCTTCTTTCCTAATCCCCAGGACAAGGGAGAAATGATTCTTCACTTTCTAGATTTTCACAGACAGCTCACATTCTGTCTGGACAAAATTAAATCCTTCAGAAAGTCTGACCAATTGCTGGTTAGCTTTGCTACAGGGGCAGAAGGCAAAGCCATCTCCAAGCAAACCATTTCCAAATGGATAGCACACAGCATCCATTTCTGCTACAAACAGCATGGAAAGCCTCCCCCCAAGGGGTCAGAACACACTTCACCAGAGCAGCCTCTACCTCTGCAGCTTTCCTAAGAGGAGTCCCCACCAGGGACATCCTTGAGGCTGCCACCTGGACATCTGTTCACACTTTTACCAAGCATTACCACCTGCCTCTCTTCTCCAAATCAAGGGCAGGGTTTGCATCTGCAGTCTTGCAGGGCATCCTATCCAGCCCCTAATTTCCTTGACTGCCTCCACCCATTTCCTTAGCTTTGGAAATCTACCCAAATGTGATGACTGCAACAATGAAACATGAAGAACATAGTACAGTTGTGTACATTTACCATAAATGTAGATGTTCGAGTGCTGCAGTCCTGATTTCCCTCCCTCCATCCCCCTTTATTGTCTTTCTTTCTTTCTTTACAAGGGGCATATTGCTATTTATTTTCCACTGGTGGGGTTCTTACACCAGAACCTGGCCTCTTACGTTGGGGCTCGTGACAGGTTAGGGTAAGAAAAAATGATGTAATGGCGTCAGCTGCCTTACTTTATGCTACTGATGACCTGACATCAGTCCTCAAGTGACAGCAACTGACGCAGAAATACTAAGTCTCTGGTATTCGGGCCGCCCAAGAGCTACCCTGGCAGGGATAACCTAAATGTGATGACTGCAACAGTGAATACACTCGAACATCTACATTTATGGTAAGTGTACACAACTGTACTTTTGATGTCATCAGAAGCAGAGGCTGTGAGGTCAATATATTGAGAATTTCTGGATGTTCATCGTGTTACACTGCTGCAGTCATCACTGTTGGGTTATCCTGCTGTCAGGCGGTCCCGCAGTTGGCCCAAGTTCCAAAGTCTTGGTCCGGCGTCGGTTGCTGTCACTTCTTCCCTGACGTCAGTGCGCCAGGGGTATGTAAGATGCATCCGATGCCATTTTCTTCAGTCTTTCTTGCCGCGCGGTGCCCGAAGCAGAAGTAGTTCGCAAGTGCCGGTCGGCCGACTCCTGAGATTTTCAAATCGAATTTCAGACCGAAGTCTTCATAAAGCTAAGTACCCCGTTGGGGAACCTTTGCTTGCCTCAGTCCGATGTCAGAAAAAGTTAACAATTGCATTTCTTGTGGGAAGCAAATACCTCATAAGAACTTTCATTCTTATTGTATTCCTTGCCTAGGCCCCGACCATGACGTCACAGGTTGTCGGTTTTGTGCTAGGTTTAATAAACAAACTATTAAACGTCGGTTTGATTTCACCCGACATTATTTTGGTAGGAAATTTAATTATACCATGCCGTCGGAGCAACCGATGACCGGAATGCATAAAAAACACAAAGATAAGGACAGGCAGCCGAAATCCAAACCGGATTCCGAGGTCTCTGCTAGGCCAGTCTCCGGTTTTCAGTGAGGTACCTACGGCAACCCCTGATGACCGCTGATTTAGAACCCCAGGTGACATCCGATTCACAAGCGGAGATTACTAGGCCTCCACAGCCTTTACCTTTAGGCCCTTCCGACTCCATACCTGAAGGAGATTCCGGTGCAGTTGAAACTTTCAGTTGCTGAAGGTGTCTTCAGACCGACTACACTCACTATTAAATCCTATGCAAAACTGAAAACTCCTTTAAAAACAAAGAAAACTGCACAGCAGTCTCCAGTACAAGGCCCCATGCCTAGGAAACAGATGCTTAAGATGGCTGAAGACTTAATTACCCTAATCAGGGGTTCCCATCCCCCTCCTGATAAAAGGCCTAGGCAGGGAGAGGACTATGCTTCCTCTGACCAGGTTTCAGTTACCTCAGACTCTTCTGAGGAACAGGAATAATCCTTTCCCCCTTATGAAGATTCTGATGCTGAAGAGTCTATTCCTTCTGCATCTCCCCCAGAAGACTTCTCTTTTGGGGAAACCTTACATACTATGAGGGAACATTTCCACTGGGAAGGCCAGGATTACTCTGATTCTAAGAAAAGGGTCCGAGAGTTCCTTTTACTACCCCAGCACAGACCACTTGCAATTCCATCTGTGTTAGACATTGTGGATGATGTTTATTCAGAATCTAGCCTTAACCCAGATTCACTACCTCCTGCACCAGCCAAACCAGACAGATACTACAGAGTCCCTGACTCACACAAATTCCTGTATAAAAGCCCTGTTGCTGACCCAGAAACCATTTCCCAGGGTCCCAAAGGGGTTAAAGCCTCTACTGCTAAAAATCCTGTGCCCTCTGAAAGGGATTCTAGAGCACTAGACAGGTGGGGAAAGAAAGTATATACCTCAGCTACTCTAGCTATTAGGGCCTTAAATTGCCAGTTTCACATGCTGAAATATCAACAAAATCTGATGTCTCAATTAAAACAAAAAATGCTCACGCATACAGACCAGCCAGATTATAAGGAAATGCAAGATTTGCTGCATTCAGCTGAACAAGTGGGAAAACATACTTTGCAATGTGGATTTGATTCATTGGAAGCTTCTTGTAGAGCAGCAGTGACATGGTCCGTCATACGTAGGCATGCTTGGTTAAAAGAACAAACTACCTGATCATGTTAAAGCAAAGTTATTGGATGCACCTTTACAGCAGGATGTTTTATTTGGTGTAAAAGCAGAAGAAGATTTAAAGAAAGTGGAGGATAAGGCAAAATATATGCAGACGGTCAAGGATTTTTTACAGATTCAACCTCCTCGTTTCAGCAGAAATTGGCCAACCAAAAACTGGTCCTTTCCAGCTTCTGCCAGACCACAGAGGGGCAGATACAGATGCCCAAGAGGCAGAGGCCAGCCACAAGGCTCTTACCAGCCTCGACAATGGAGTGCCACAACCCAAAAAGGAGGAGAAGACAGGTCTCAAACTACCAGAAGACAAACACAATGACTTACCCCTCAGACTACCAAGCAAAACCCTCTTGGCAGTTCCCTTGGGGGGAAACTAGCTCTTTTTGTGGACAATTGGCACATCATCACAAAAGACAAATGGGTCCTAAATATTGTATCTCAAGGATAGAGATTCCACTTTCACACTTTACCAAGGATAAAAGGGATACCAAACCTACCACCAAACCAGTGGACAGAGGCTCAAAAGCAAATTTCAGCTCTCATGGACATGAGAGCCATTCAACAGGTTCCTACACAGGAGCAAGAACAAGGATTTTACTCAAGACTGTTTCTAGTTCCCCGAAAGGACAAAGCCTGGAGACCCATTCTGGACCTCTCAATTCTAAACACATACCTGGAAGTATCCAAATTCAAGATGCTAACACTACAGCAACTTCTTCCCATGCTGGGCAAGAAGGCTTGGCTAGTAACGTTGGACCTCAAGGAGGCATACCTGCATGTCCCTATCAGACAAAATTGCAGAAGATACCTCCGATTTATTGCAGGTTCAACCCATTATCAATTCTCTGCACTGCCCTTTGGCTTATCTACTGCGCCCAGGGTCTTCACAAAATGCCTGGCACCAGTAATTGCATACTGCAGACAGAGGGATTCAAATATATCCATACCTGGACGACTGCCTTATTCAAGCAGAAAGCAAGGACATTCTTTTAAAGCATCTGGCATTTGTCAAAAACCTTCTAAGTTGCCTAGGGTACACAGTAAATGAAAAGAAGTCAAAATTAGTGCCCTCACAAGACATAATATTCCTGGGTGCCAGCTTAAATACAATGGCCCAGATGGCTTACCTCACGCCAGACAAGCAAAGACAACTGACTCAATACTTCAAAATGATGGCAACAAAGACCCAACTCCCTGCAAGAAAAATTCTGCAGGCCTTGGGATTCATGGCATCTTGCATACTACTAATACCATTTGCAAAACTGCATATGAGGAAATTACAATGGTATCTGAAAAGCGTATGGTCTCAATACAGCCACAGCTTGGAAACAATAATTCCACTCATTCCCTGCCTTCAACAGGAGTTTCAATGGTGGGCTCAGGCATGTCACCTCAACAAGGGTCAGCCTTTCACCTTACCCACAGCCAGGCAAACTATAACAACAGATGCATCGGATTATGCCTGGGGAGCACACATGGCAGGACAGTGTATTCAGGGCAAATGGCCTGCAAACCAAAGGCATCTACATATCAATCAAAAAGAGATGCTAGCTGTACAAAATGCCCTAACAGCTTTCAAGGACCTCCTACATCCAGGACAACTCCTAATAAAGACGGACAACACCACAGTGATGTGGTACATAAACAAGCAAGGGGGCACACACTCCTACCCCTATGCAGACAAGCAATGACCTTGTGGAACACAGCACTGACGTACCAAGTTCAACTACAAGCACAATTCCTGCCAGGAAAGAAAAACACACTGGCAGACGATCTAAGCAGAAACATCACAGATCCTCACGAGTGGAAACTAGATCCACAAGTATTCGCAATGATAACTCAGAAATGGGGGAGCCCAGACATAGATTTGTTTGCTTCCCCCCAAAACTACCAACTATGGAAATTCTGCACAAGGACATACCACACACTAGCTTGAAAAGTGGACGCCCTCTCATTCAGTTGGAAAACATTGACAGTGAATGCCTTTCCTCCACTGCCTCTTCTGGCAAAGGTGCTGTTGAAAGCCAGATTAGAGAGGTCATAAATGATATTCATTGCTCCAGACTGGCCATGCCAACACTGGTATCCAATACTAAGGAACATGACTCAAGGCCCACCATGGATTTTGCCTACAGTTCCTCACCTGCTCACTCAGCAGAACAATCAGATTCTACACAGCCAGCTCAAGACTTTAAATCTGGCTGCATGGCAAATTGCCTAAATAACCAGTCAACACTTCTCTCTAAAGCTGTGATGGATGTCATTCTGGAGGCCGGGAGGCCCAGCACCAGGAAAGTCTATTCAGACAAATGGAAAAGATTCTGTGCCTGGAACCAGGCTAAAGGCCAAAATCCCCTTGTCCCAAATATTCCTCAGATTCTTCAATATTTAACTGAGATGTTGCACAAAGGACTTTCCTTCTCATCTATTAAGATCCACGCCTCAGCTATTTCAGCTCAGTACAACACGGATCCTCCTATATTTTCACATCCATTACTAAGACAGTTCCTCAGAGGGGCTAAGACCATAAGACCGCCCCGGAGAGCACCAACACCAACTTGGGATCTCAACTTTGTTCTGGAAAAGATAACACTTCTGCCCTTTGAACCAGCTTTCTCTGCTGATCTACAGTTCCTATCATGGAAAACAGGACCTACTAGCCTCTCCAAACCCTGTTTAGTTCCACCACCCATCCTTAGCTTTGGGATTCAACCCAACAGTGATGACTGCAGCAGTGTAACACGATGAACATAGTACAGTTTTGTACCTACCATAAATGTATATGTTCGAGTGTTCACACTGCTGCAGCCCAGGTTACCCTCCCTCCATCCTCTCTGAACTAGCTGGACTTATCTATTCCTGTCTATCCTATACAACCTCTGTGGTGTATTTGCTTGTGACTGAAGGTTTTGTTTTATTTTTATATGTATATCTTTATATAGCAATATGTATTGCCTACCTATTGGGGGCACCTGACATCTGGGGCAAGAAAAACTGAAGAAAATGGCGTTGGATGCATCTTATATACCCCTGGCACACTGACGTCGGGGAAGAAGCGACAGCAACCGACTCCGGACCAAGACTTTGGAACTCTGTCCGACTGCGGGACCGCCTGACAGCAGGATAACCCAACATTGATGACTGCAGCAGTGTGAACACTCGAACATCTACATTTATGGTAGGTACAAAACTGTACTTTTTAGTCAGACATAGCTGAATGAGAGAATAAAAATGCACTGTTCTTTGTGATAAATATGCATTTTAATTGTGTTTGAGTGTGTGTCAGTGAAATATGCATGTGTGTGTGTGCATATATGTCTATATATGTTTATAGAGAGACATGTTTATGTATGTGTGTAAAGATATAATACATATATATTTATTTATATATATATATATATATATATATATATATATATATGTATGTATGTGTGTGTGTGTATATATATATATATATATATATATATATATATATATATATATATATATATATGTGTGTGTGTGTGTGCATGCATGTAAATATGGATGTAGCAGTCTTAGTGTAACTTTTAATAAAAAAGGATTTACTCTTGTTAGAATCTGTTGATTGCTGAGTGCTTGAATTGCTGAAGTGAGCAATGTCAAATATAAGGTAAGTGGGTAAGGGTCAAAATGCTGAAACATTCATGGAAGTGTGAGCATTGAGGTTGAATGCGTGTATGCAAGTGTTTGCAGATGTTCATCGTGTTTCACTGTTGCAGTCATTACACTTGGGTTATCCTGCTGGCAGGCTACCCGCAGTCGGCCAGAATTCCAAAGTCTAGGTCTGGCGTTGGTTGCTGTCGCCTCTTCCCTGACGTCAGTGCTCCAGGGGTATAAAAGGTGCAGCCGACGCCATTTTCTTCAGTCTTTCTTGCCACGCGGTGCCCGAAGCAAAAGCAGTTCACAAGTGCCGGTCGGCCGACTCCTGAGATTTTCAAAATCGAATTTCAGAACCGAAGTCTTCAATAAAGCTAAGTACCCCGTTGGGGAACCATTTTCTTGCTCCAGACCAATGTCAGTAAAAGTTAACAATTGTATTTCATGTGGGAAGCAAATACCACATAAGGACTTTTACTCTTACTGTATTCCTTGCCTAGGCCCTGACCACAACGTTACTAGTTGTTGGTTTTGTGCTAGATTCAACAGACGCACTATTAAGCGTCGGTTTGGTTTTGCTTTACATTACTTTGGCCGAAGGTTTAACTACATAATGTCGTCGGAACAACTGACAACTGGAATTCATAAAAAACGCAAAGACAAGGAAAAGGACAGGCATCCGAGGTCCAAAACCGACGAAGCCTCTTCCAGGCCAGTCGCCGGTTCTCAGTGAGGCGCTTTCGCAGCCCCAGACACCCGCTACCTCAGAGCCACAGGCCTTATCCGACTCCCACGTGGAGACACCTAGGCTTCTGGAAACTCAAGGTATTGGGCCTGCGGAAACTATTCCCTCAGATGGGTCTGGAGCCGCTGAGCAGGCATCGGCTTCTGAGGGTGTTTTCAGACCTTCACAGCTTACTATTAAGTCCGCTACAGCAGCCAAGGCAAAGTCAAAAACACTATTAAAGACAAGGAAACAAGTACAGCATTCTCCTGGACAGTCATCCATGCCAAAGAAACAGATGCTTAAAATGGCCGGGGACCTAATTACTTTGATCAGGGGCTCCCATCCCCCTCCTGATAAAAGGGTCTTCACAAAATGCCTGGCACCAGTAATTGCATTTTGCAGACAAAAAGGAATTCAAATATATCCCTACTTTGGTGACTTCCTTATTCAAGCAAAGAGCAAGGACATTCTACTAAAGCATCTGGCGTTTGTAAAAAGATTACTAATTTGCCTAGGGCACACAGTAAACGAAAAGAAATCAAAATTAGTGCCCTCGCAAGAGATAATATTCCTGGGTGCAAGCTTAAATACAACTGCCCAGATGGCTTGTCTCATGCCAGACAAGCAAAGGCAACTGACTCATTACTTTCAAATGATGGCAACAAAGACCCATCTCTCTGCAAGAAAAATTCTGCAGGCCCTGGGCTTCATGGCATCCTGCATTCTACTAATTCCATATGCAAGACTGCATATAAGGAAACTACAGTGGTATCTAAAAAGTGTTTGGACTCAGCATTGCTACAGCCTGGAAACAATAATAACTCTAACCCCTGCCTGCAACAGGAGTTTCGATGGTGGTCACTGGCCTGTCACCACAACAAGGGACAGCCTTTCACCTTACCCACAGCCAGGCAGACAATAACAACAGATGCATCGGATTATGCCTGGGGGGCACACATGGCAGGAAAATGTATTCAGGGCATGTGGCCCAAGGAACAAATGCATCTTCACATCAATCAAAAATAAATACTAGCTGTACAGAATGCCCTGACAGCCTTCAAGGATCTACTACATCCAGGACAACTATTACTAAAGACGGACAATACCACAGTTATGTGGTACATAAACAAGCAGGGGGGCACACATTCCTACCCCCTCTGCAGGCAAGCCATGACTTTGTGGAACACAGCACTGACCTATCAAGTACATCTGCAGGCACAATTCCTGCCAGGAATGAAAAATACACTGGCAGACGAACTAAGCAGAAATCTCATGGATCCTCATGAATGGAAACTAAATCCACAGGTCTTCAGCATGATAACAAGGAAATGGGGACACCTAGACCTAGATCTTTTTGCCTCCCCTCACAACTGCCAACTACAGAGATTCTGCACAAGAACTTATCACTCACAGGCATGGAAAGTGGATGCTCTATCATTCAGCTGGAAAACCCTGACAGTTTATGCCTTTCCTCCACTGCCTCTGCTTCCCAAGATGCTCCTAAAAGTCAGACAAGAGAAGCCAAAAATTATCCTGATTGCCCCAGACTGGCCACGCCAGCACTGGTACCCGATCCTAAAGAGCATCTCTCAAGGCCCAGCCTGGCCTTTACCTCAAATTCCTCTTCTTCTGACTCAACAAAACAATCAGATTCTGCACAGTCAACTCAGAACCTTAAATCTGGCTGCATGGCAGATAATATAGCCACTCAGACCACACCTCTCTCTAAAGCTGTTATGGATGTCATTTTAGAAGCCAGGAGGCCCAGCACTAGGAAATCGTATGCAGAAAAATGGAATAGTTTCTGTGCTTGGAACCAGGCACAAGGACTCAAACCACTTGTTCCAAATATACCTCAGATTTTACAATACCTAACTGAGATGCTGGACAAAGGCCTATCCTTCTCATCAATTAAGATCCATGCCTCTGCCATTTCAGCTCATTACAATACGGAACCTCCTATTTTCTCTCATCCACTACTAAGGCAGTACCTCAGAGGGGCAAAAAACATAAGACCTCCATGGAGAGCACCAATACCTACTTGGGACCTCAATTTTGTTTTAGAAAAGCTTACACTACCTCCTTGTGAGCCAGCCAATACAGCTGATATAAAATTGTTATCATGGAAAACTGCTCTGCTCCTAGCAATAACTTCAGCAAGAAGAGTCTCAGAGTTACAGGCATTAATGGCAGTGGAACCTTTCATCATTTTTCATCAGGACAGGGTCTCTCTAAGGACAAACCCAACATTTATGCCAAAAGGTGGTATCCAGTGTGGCTCTTAACCAAACCATTCATTTGCCAACATTCTATCCAAATCCCCAGAATAAAGGGGAGAGACTTCTGCATGCTTTGGACATACACTGACAGCTACGATTCTACTTGGACAAAACAAAAGCTTTCAGAAAAACTGAGCAGCTGTTTGTAGCTTATGCTGCAGGATCACAAGGAAAGCCTATCTCAAAGCAGACTATTTCAAAATGGATAGGACACTGCATTCGCTTCTGCTATTCACATGGCAAATCAGTGCCTAAGGGCATTAGGCCACATTCTACCAGAGCAGCAGCCACTTCAGCAGCCTTCCTCAGAGGAGTACCAACCAAAGACATTTTAGAAGCTGCAACCTGGAGTTCAGTGCACACTTTCACCAAGCACTACCACTTAACTCTCTACTCTAAATCCAGAGCAGGCTTTGCCACTGCAGTTCTGCAGGGCCTGGTAGCCTCGCCTAATCCTATTTAGGCCCAGCCACCCAACCTCAGCTTTGGGATTCAACCCAAGTGTAATGACTGCAACAGTGAAACATGATGAACATAGTACAGTTGTGTACCTACCATAAATGTAGATGTTCGAGTGTATTCACTGTTGCAGTCCAGGTTACCCACCCACCATCCCCCTTTTCTTTGCTGGGACTTTTCTGTACTTCTCAATTCTATACAACCTATGTGGTGTATTTGCTTGTAGATGAAGGAAATGTTTATTTTAGTACATGCATGCTTTTGCCATAATTTTTTCAGCCTTCATATTTGGGGGCACCTGACATCTGGGGCAAGAAAAACTGAAGAAAATGGCGTTGGCTGCATCTTTTATACCCCTGGCGCACTGACGTCAGGGAAGAGGCGACAGCAGCGGACGCCGGACCTAGACTTTGGAATTCTGGCCAACTGCGGGTAGCCTGCCAGCAGGATAACCCAAGTGTAATGACTGCAACAGTGAATACACTCGAACATCTACATTTATGGTAGGTACACAACTGTACTTTTAGGGTTAGAGTAAGTGCTATGGAAGGAAGTAGATGTGATGGGTTGCTTAGGTGTTTATTGAAGTGTGTGTGTGTGTGTGTGTGTGTGTGTGTGTGTGTGTGTGTGTGTGTGTGTGTGTGTGTGTGTGTGTGTGTGTGTGTGTTTGTTTTGTTTGGTACTTTTAGGATCAACATGCATAACATGCTGCTGGGGAGTAAGTGAAGATAAGCAACCAGCAAAAGCTCATATAGATAGAAATTAGTGTATGTACTCCACACAGAAAGCAACGCAGCATACAACTGAACCAGAGAATCAGCAGTGTGCAGCAATATTAATTAGTGATACCACTATACCTATTTTTACTAATTTGTATTTGTTTCATTCTGATTTGTATAGTTACTTGAAATTCTTTTATTTTTCTGTTAAAAGACATACCTGAGAAGCGGTCCTTGTGGTGGTTAATTCCTCCTAACTGCATAAAAAAAGTAAATGATAAATAAATGCTTGCCTTTTCCTCACACATAACATTAGAGTTGGAGGAAATCACTTGTTTACTAAGAGTCTTGTAGCATCTAGATTAAAGACATAACAACTCTTGTAAATTGTCAGCAGTAACAGTAGTAGAGCCTCATGGATTTCTTCCGGGTGCTCTGGTTTCCTCCCACATCCCAAAGACATACTGCAGGTGGATTGGACACTGTAAACTGGCCCTAAGTGTGTGAGTGCATGTGTGTGCCTTCTGTGGAAAGATGTGCGCCGGAGAAATGCCATTTAAATCTCCATTTGTCACAAGATGTTTATGTTGTCAAAATTTTTGTTATAACTATCTTTATTTCCTCAGTGTTTAAGGCATACAGTCAAAACAGAACAATCCCTTCATGGTAGTATTTTATAAAGCAGAACATTCAGATAAACTCTGCAACATCTATAGCCATATACTTATCAAGGCCGCATCACAAGCAGAGCCTATAATTCCTTTATAGTTTGTTACCTAATCTATAAGGAAGGTAAAGAGATTGTTCCTTTTTCGCAAACAAAGCTTTGCATTTCTGGGATTGGGATTCAATCATTGTAATACGACTTTCCAGTACACCAGTGACATAAGTGAGCATTAAGCATCTTTTTTTTTTTTTCCAGAACAGCAGTTCTCAAACCTAAGTAGTAAGAAATGCTCTTCCCGGAATTTATCATACAGTCCTGAAGATGTTATCAATGGAGACTTTGAAAAATAGGGCCCCACCTGCTTTGTGATCACTGTACTCTAACCTGCATTTTTATCGTCAGACATTTAAATCCAAAAGGGCTGTCATCAACTCATCACTTCTCCTGTGCTGTGATGAATGTAATGCAGTCTTAGAACATAACTCTCAACTTCTTTGCTCATGAATTAGGGACATAGCAAAAAATAATGGGAAGGGAGGCAAGGGCCCCAAAACAAGGACAATTTTTAAGTATTATTCTAAATCACTTGAAAGTGAGTAGAACGTCAGGTTCTGCAACAACATGCATTTCCTGAAGAATAGTTAGTCTGATGTCTGACATTACTGACTGAATGTAATTGTCAGTGACTTACCAGAAAATCAAATAAATTACAAAGGACAGGGCAAACATGTAAGGCAAAGTCGGGGATGTTCTGCATAGTCATGGATAGCTGAGAGCAATGTCCTTATTACATAGATGCTTCTTTGTCCTTTACACCAATGAGAAACGGTCCAAATTATTCCAAATGACTTTGATATGATTGGCTGGTTTCACTTTATCTTTTTATTTAAGTGTCTTTGTTTCATTGTTTTTATGAATATTGTAAATGATGTATTGCTAGTTTTGGGTGTTTTCTCTTTTTTCCCTTTATGTGGGGATGCTTTTTCATGGGTTGATGCTTTAGCTTTTTTAACATTGTTAGTTTGACTTTTTCCCCTTTAAACTGAAGATTGAGTGGGAGAGAATTTTTTTTTATTTCTTAGTGTAAACTTATTCAGTTTCTTTTCATTTTGATTAGCTGGTAATGATGTTCTGTGTTTCAGTTGTGGTGATTCTTGTGTGTGTGTTGTATTTGTATTTATTGCATTTTGTTTTGTCACTGTAGTGTATGGTAACTGTTTTACCCTTATTTAATGAGTTTTATTTTCCATTGTAATCTATGGCACGTGTAGGTCAGGCTTGATTTGTTTACTCCTATTTTGATGTAGTTAACATGTACATGTTTTTGGATTATGTAGTAAAGAAGTATATATTGTTTGTAGTCTGCATTAGATATGAGTTTGTGCTCCACCCGCTTTTGGTGGTACAGAAGTGTGTGCGCATTTCTACTAACACTGGAAGTGTATGTGTATAATCATAATACAGACTAGCATGTGAACATGCACACGTTTGCTCATTTCAGAATGTTGGTATTTCATCAGTCCCAAGTAGAAGGTAATAGGCAATGTACATGTAGTAATTATGGTGACTGATTTAAAATACAACTTGTGTTTAAAGTCAGAGTCATGCGGTTTTATGAAGTTGTATGCCTCCAGATTAACTGCAGACGTTGAACAAGCTGTAGATTGTATGTCTCCACTTGCCCTTTTGTCCAAGATACAGACTCTGGAGATTATTACAGGTAGGCGATTCCCATTGACTTACCAAACAGAATTTCACTGAGTGTATTTTCTCAAAATTAAATTGCTTAAAGACTCTTTCAGTGAACCTCAAAATATTTTTATGCAGGGGGGCAGTCTTCCTATGCACACCTGTCACAACCCCCCCCCCCAGATTTATGTATACCAATTTCACAGCCATACTCAGCAAAGAGGAAGATCCCGTGGTGGTGGTGCTGCGGTAGCGTTGTCGCCTCACAGTAAGACGCTGTCCGGTTCAATTCTCGGCTAGAGCGTCTTCTGCGTGGAGACATGCGTGAATGGGCGTACCCTCGTTGAAGGTTGTGCGTCAGGCCTGGCAAGCCGGTATGTAAAAAATCAACTGCCAGTCATTAGCGGACCGGAGTTCCGCTGTGGCGACCACTAACCGGAAAAAGCCGAAAGACACAAACAAACTTAGCAAAGAGGAAAAGTACAAACTCAACTAAACCTGAAAGAGGCTTTCAGCAAAATAACTTTGTGTAATTGTGTTCACTGAAACTGGGTATGTGCAACTGACTGTCTTCCTATATAAGTGGGGGTTGTATGTTGAAGTGTATGATGGGTTTTATCTCTCAAAAAATAAATAAATAAACAAATAAATGTAGAGACTCATTTTGGAAGTTGAGAAATCTGCCAATCTGGATAACCCACTTCTCACTTTTGGCAATTGGAGGGCTATTTGCAACACCTGCCTACTGTATAATCAGTTCAAGCATTCCAGCAGTCTGCAAATGCATCTGTCTTTATGAAAGTCTCATTTTGGCTTTTTTTTATCTGCTTCAGATACTGGTGAAAACAACACGGATTGTCTGAAGCTTCACCTCTGTCATCTGTCATAGAACATATGTACAAACTATAGACATATCTGTGCAGCACCTCATCTCACTGCATTTTGGTTCTTTTTGCCCTTTTTATGACGACTGTAATCCTAAACATAGATACTACATAAAGAAAATGAAAAGTTTTGTCTCATTTAAACAGGAATTTAACATTTTGTCTTAGCATCTGTAAACAGCACACAAGACTGGGCATTTTATGTGTATTTTGAACAAAGGTTAATTTTTTTATGTATTACTAATCATATCTCAATGGAACTGGAAGTCCATCCACTCGCAAACCCTTCTTCTCATTTTTGCAAAGGGGATTGTGTTGTCACTTCTACAGTGATAGTTATCTAAAGCCAAGGTTTACACCACTGGGTGGCTAACCCTGCTATCATAGTTCCTCTACAGCATGCACAGTTACACCTGTGGCCAATGTAGAAGCTTGTCTTTGGAAAGTGGGAGGAAACAGGAGCGCCAGGAGAAAACCCATGCAAACACAAGGAGGACATGCAGACTCCACACAGAAGGCACCTCAGGCGAGAATCAAACGAGGAAGCCTCTTGCTGTGACACCACAACACAATCCACTGTGCCGCCATAATAAAGTGTGACTCCTCTGTGTGCCAGTAATGCAACACAGTCAGGGATCACTTCTCAGCCGTATTGATGACCTGAGTTTGATTAGAAGCATAGCTATTGGGCTGAAGATGTGGAAAGGTGAGTGACCTGTGTACAGTTTTCCTGTCTTGAGAAAGTGAGCTTGTGGTTTTCACTGTCTTGCAGCCAACAGTGGAAGCTTGAGTGGCTTATAAGAAGACAGAGTGTGTAAACCAGACAGATATACAAAGCTTCATGAAAGATTGGAAGTATGCATATAAATACCACTTCACTATCATTGTATTTTTTGTGATTGGGGAGATGGTTTGATGGGTAGTGTAAAATGCCTCACTCTTTTTTTTTTTTTTAACTTTCTAAAGGACTTTCTACCTTTGCTTCACTCATAACAGAAATGCATAGGGTAGCAATTAAAGAACAAACCCCCCCCACAAAAAAGCCTGTCCTGACCTCAGGAAACAGGACGGGACAAAAAAGTGTGACTTGGCACTCTTACAAAATGATAGTTCTGCATCGAGTACATTCTGTATGCCCTCCTTCATGTGATTTTTGTTGTTACAAGACCGATTTGCCTGACTTATGTCAAAGCAATCATGTCATCGGCCGCACGTTGAAAAAGTGACTGACTATAGCATTAACAGGATTTGTAAATTCTTCTTGATACGCTTTGAAATTTAGCATCATAGTTTCAAAGCAGATTACTTTTAGCATCATTTGAGACAGATAGAACTAGATATGCCACATAGTTTAAT
Source organism: Protopterus annectens (assembly GCF_019279795.1). Lineage (NCBI taxonomy): Eukaryota > Metazoa > Chordata > Ceratodontiformes > Protopteridae > Protopterus > Protopterus annectens. The sequence goes on along the minus strand of NC_056742.1, from coordinate 62,153,828 downwards.
ATAACGGTACTGTCTGCATTAGGAATTTGCATTATCTATTTGGCACAGTGCTCTTGCTTTTAGATCAGTTAAAGTGGTAGCATCTTTTTGTACATAGTGGTACAAGTAATACCAATGCACACATCATTTGAATTTGCAACTACTTGACATATCTGCAGAAGAGAGCAAGACAATTTGCATATCAAAAGTATGAGTTTCTGGACTTCTGATGTCCTCTCCGTATGCTTGCCTTTCAACTTCCAGAAGTAAGAGAAAGGGAAAGACCCCTAAAAGTATGGGGCTTCAAACTAAAATCAAGGAAACCTAATTAGCATTAACTCTGCATATTCATGAATGAGGTAGTAAGGGTTCTAGTGATGACAAAATATTTTTATAATTGTATTTGCATTATATACTGAAATTTACAGCAGAATAAATAATATTGCCATAAACAGTTCAGTTTCCCTTACAACACAGAAAGCAAAATCATACTGTCACTCAATCAGAATGTTATTGATGGACATATGTGGAATGTTATGATGGGAAGATGGTGCATTATACTTAGACATGGGTTTTTCTATGCTGAAGATATGGTTAAGATGTTTTGTAATAATTATGGATATGTGCAATATTTACACATATGTATCAATATTTCAAAAGCCAACTGTGTCCCTACACAAGTTTGTCATCAGTAAAAAGGCATACTTTTCCTGCTAGAACTTGGACAATGTCATTTATAGTGACACTTGTAAAGAAAAAGCAACAGCAGGACCTGCATAGTCTCTCTCTTGTTAAGGCACATCTTCAGTGGCATGAGCTATTTATTTATTTATTTCCATTTGTTTACTGGGTATCTGAGGTAATCTACTGACACTTTTCAGTCATGACCTGGGTACTGATAACGGCACAAAATATAAAGTCAGTAATTTTCATTGCATATTATGTTACATTTGCAGAAATGTTCAAGTAATCCAAAGATGCACTTTTCCACAGTATGACCACTGTGGTATCCTTTTGGCTACATGCTCTGCTGCTTAGTCTGGACCATTACTAAAAAGTAATGTTGATGTATCATTCCACTTACAAAATATCAAAATAAAGATGTGCATTAATTAAAAGCCAAGTACTGTTTTGGTGCCAACCATAAACCACTACCCCTACTTCTGCAGTTCAGCTGTCTCTGTTTACATTAATCAAACCCCTCCTTTACACGTTCACACCTGTATCCTTCAGTGTCACTAGTAGTGCAGTTTGTTAGATGAACAGTGTCCCAATTAATTAAAAAATGAAACCTAATGCAAATAATAATCGAATAAAATATAGTTAGGCTTTGTAGTGCATTCTTGAGCTCTCCTTGTGTTGACTTCGGAAGAAGGGTGGGCATTTCTTAAAGCAGAAGGGTGGGCATTTCTTAAAGCAGAGTAGGCAGAAGCAACACATTTACACAATGTTTTTTTTTAAAGATTTAAAAAAACAGCAGCTGTTGTTCCCCTAGTATAGAGGGGAGAAGCTTGGACCCTGAGCCAGCTGACTGAAGTTTGACTAGGAGATGAAGTGGAGGCTTTTTGCAACCTTATGCAGTTCAGCAGAGGCAGGGTTCTGCCCACAATCAGCTATATTCCCAGTGACAGCTGTAGTACCATAATCATGCAGCAGTTTGCTGTTAGCATTTTAGTTGCATTAGCAAGACCAAAGATAACTGATCTTATGTTCTTAGATAAATAAGTTAATACTAGGTTATCTACCTTCTAGGACAAAAAAAATCAAAGTAACCAAGATCCAAGCCAGAAAGGGATGAATTTAACCACTTTGCTTTAATTGTAAATAAAATAACAGTAAAATCAAGCGCTTTTGTCTCTGAACTCAGAGACTTTATTTTAACCACTTCACTTTAATTATAAATAAAATTGTAAAATCAAGCGCTTTCGTCTCTGAACTCAGAGACTTTGTCTCTGAACTCAGAGACTTTAACAAGATCTTGATAAAGTCTCTGAGTTCAGAGAAGAAAGTGCTTGATTTTACTGTTATTTTATTTATAATTAAAGTGAAGTGATTAAAATCATCCCTTTCCAGCTTGGATCTTGGTTACGTTGGTTTTTTGGACTTCTGTTTGGTGTGTACCTTCTAGGCCATTTTAAGCTAGCCAGATTTTCCCACCCTAGAATCAAGCCCTGTACATTGTGTGTGTGAGGTAAACACCTTAACCATTATGCCACCCCCCCCCCCAAGCCCTAATGTTTGTTGATGCACATGATGTCAGTACGTCTACCTAGTTAGGACATATAAAAAAATACCCTGGCATGCAGTACAGTATGTGCGACACTGCCTACAGTTCACTCAGATTCACCTCCCATTCTCATCCCATTAATGGTATGGTCCCAGCACTCAGGAAATGTACTGAGGACAATAAGATTAAATTACGCTCTGCAGAGGAGCTACATGATTTTTTTTTTTTTTTTTTTTTTTTTTTACTCTGGGATCTTGTAAATCTTGTAATACAGTATGCCTTCACAGCTTCTTCAAGTTCACTGTTCACACTCCTCTTAAGTTTGTTTCCTATAAACTAAGGCTGCTTTAACTTGTGTTGCTGCTTCATCTTCATAAAATATTTAGATCGTGTAATACATTCTTAGTTATTTATTATATTTTTGTTAATTAAATTAGCCTTGAATTAGAGAGTCCTGAGTGTCTCAGAAAAAAGTACAATTTGGATTCACTGTTAGTAATATCAGCATACAAGACACTGCCATTATAAAAAGTGTCACAACAGCAAACGTGAGGCAGTGCAGTTAGTTATTCCTGCTTAATCTCTTTAAGTATTACTATATGAAATTTTTTTCCGGCAAATATTCTAAATTTTTAAGCCAATAGATGTGTGCTATCAAACCATGTTTTTTTTTATTTTTGTATATGCCTACAAGTCAGAAATGATGATGTAGAAGGATCTTAAGTTTTCAGTTGCAGCAGGTGAGTTATGGGTGTGAATGAAATCTCATTGTAGTTTTTCACTGACTAAACAAGCTTGGCATTAAGTAGGTGGGGGGATCCAAGACTAAGAAGGGTCCCAAAGTAGTACATATTTTGGTCACCAAGTCGCATGTATTCTGACTGCAGCACATTGATGTTTGGTTCCTTTTTTCCTCTGCGGTAATCCATAAGTAAATTTTGAAGTCCCTATTGTTCTCTTTCCTTGCATACGGTCTCACCACCTTTAAAGAAATCATAACAAACTGAAGAATTTTCCACTATATGTCCATTATATATTATGTTTAAGTATGGAGTCCATGTCAGAAGCTCAAGTTTTCAGAAACTTGAAATTCATATTGTCCGGACAATATGATCGAGTTTCTGAAAACATGAACTTCAAAAAACAGCAGACATCCATTTTTTTTCTACATATTTCAAGGGGGCATGCCTCCAGAGTATTCTACATATCAACTCTGAGATTGCACTACCATGGGGAAAAGGTAAATTCCAAAGTTCTCACTGTACTGGTGTCTCCATTCAAAAGCTTTGAGTTTTCAGAAATGCAATCATATTATCTCGACAATATGAATTTAGAGTTTTTTGAAACTTGAGCTTCTGAAGGGAACCCTAATGGAAATATATGAATCTTCTGAAGGTAGATAGTACAGTTGCTGCCTAACCAAATATCAAAAATCACAACATGCTGAAGAGACAGCACACAAAATGAGACTAGATGTTTAAATTATTTTCTTTACAGAGTCAAGCCCTTAGCCCCTCTCTGCTCTTTCATTGTGTGAAGTTACAGTACCCTTGGGTAACAGGAATATTTTGATTTACAAAATAGCAATGTATTTCCCTTGCACCTAGGTAATGTGATCTCAAGAGTGTGAATACAGTAGTAGTGGGATTTAAGGGAATGTCTTGCACATATAAGCAATTCAGAGTCGAGCATATACATACAAGCAAATAAACGCACTATAGGTAGATAGATATATAGATAGATGTGTGTGTGTGTGTGTGTGTGTGTGTGTGTGTGTGTGCGCGCGCACGCATTGCTGAAGTAGATCCTCCTAGATGTTAAAAGATGCAACATTATAATTAGAAGAGCAACTGTTATGTGGGAGATTTAACAAAGTAGTGTTACATTTTGTATGAAACTGGGATATTGACAGCTTTTATCCAAAAATGGAAAATATGTGTTACTGTTGTTTGTGCTTTGGTATACCTTGGGCCTCTCCCTAAGATATGAAGCAGCTGCTTTACAAGGTCATAGAGGTGGTCTCCTTTTGCTTTATTTTCTTCCCATTAACCCAAAGAAATGCATATCTTTGTATGCTGAGGCACCACTCATTCACAGGTTTTTTGTAAGTGAGCAATTTATTGTGGAACATAGCCAAGCAAACACCAATGCAAAGCACTGCTTAACCTTAATGAAGCTCATTCACTGGCTAACCAGAGTAGGACAGTGGTCACATGACATACTACATTTTAGTAAACAGTTGTCAGCAGCAGTTCAGTAAGAGCAGACAACTTAGGCATTAACAAAAGGAGATCTCTGTATGCATACTTAGACATTAAGAAAAGGAGCCCTTTGTATGCACACTTGGACATTAACAAAAGGATCCCTTCGTATGCACACTTGGACATTAACAAAAGGAGCCCTTCATATGCACACTCACTGTTACAGTGACTGTATGATGGTGCAAAAAAAGTGATGGGAGTTTAATTGCACAATGTATGCACTATGTCTGATGGATAAGGATGGAACGAATGGGTTGGAGTGGTCCAAAATATATCACATTAAATAATGGCCAAAAAACAGTCCAAAAAACCCGGTACTGGAAGATAAAAACATACAAATAACAGAGAACACAACCAATAAGCCAGTGGGAATGTCTGTTAAATCCAAATTCACATTCAATGTGCACACCAACGGACAAAACCCAGCCATTAAAATATTACAGTTTAATAAACTTTTAAAACCAAACCAAAACAGCGAAATAACATTCAGGTTAAGCGCTTTTGTCCTGTATAATGGATATCTTCAGAAGATGTCCAGTACTTCTTCCAGTTTTAACTGTCCACAAAGGGAAATACCAAGCTGATATGCACATGACAAAACCCCAGCTATCTCCCGGACCCTTTCCTAAGAATGTACTGTGCTTTGATTATTCAGTTCAGTTGACTGTTAATAGTCAGCCTTCTGGCTTTTCCATTGTAATTTCTCCCCACATCATATATCACTGATTGTCTGTTCTCTCCCTAAACTGCATATCTGTGCACAACTTTTATACTAATAATGCAGCAAAATAATAATTAAACTTAAATTGCATTAAATTCACTGCATAGTCATTGTCATATTCAGATGTGGTAAAGCAAAATTATTCATGGCATTGACGGGAGTACAATCAGCACAGGAGGGCAGGGATAAAATTAGCACAGGAGGAGTAGGGATACAATTAGCACAGGAGGGCAGGGGTACATTTAGCTCAGGAGGGCAGAGAACAGTTAGCATAGGACAGTGGGGGTACAATTAGCACATGTGGGGTAGAGCTACAATTAGCGCATGAGGAAGGGGGTACACTTAGCACAGTACGGGTACAGTTATCACAGGATGGTGGGGGTACAATTAGCACAGGAGGGGTAGGAATACAGTTAGCAGAGGAAGGGTAGGGGTATAATTATCACAGGAACAGTAGGGGTACAATTAGCACAGGAGGGGTAGAAATAGGTTCCTGGCAAACAAGCAGCGATTTGTAAGTAGTTTTTGTCAAGAAATGAGTGCATTATGTTAGCAATGACAGTATGGAGAAATGGAAGGAGAGAACACATTGTCCATAGACATTGACTGCTATATGTATGAAAGTGTAAGGAACCCTCATGACTTATTGATGACATGCACGTTGATTGCTGTATTGTCAGACTCATTGCATTTTGTTTCGTAACAGGCGTCACAGTGTGTATTAGGTCTCTGATGTGTGTGTGTGTGTGTGTGTGTGTGTGTGTGTGTGTGTGTGTGTGTGTGTGTGTGTCGGAGAGAGAGAGAGATTGCTGCTTTCCAAAAATGGTTATGTTTAGCATTTTTGCTAAATACAAATTGTATTTTCAACTTTTTTTTTTCTTATGTATAGTACAGTGGAGTAGTGGTGTGCTCAGTGCCAGTGGATGATAGGGGAAGGGGCTTTTCCTGGAATAAACAGACAGCACAGACTTACGGAGTGGAGAGAGGACCCTAGACTTAATCGTTAATGTACATAATACATACAGTTTGTGCAATGCAATGGCATGCACAGTGTACTGAGTGTTCTGATGAGTGAAACTAGCTAGAGCATATAGCAGAGGCTACCACCGCATCACTGGGGTCACCCACAGATGTAGTCTTTGCCTAGGCAGACAAACCTTCATCCCTGGTCCATGGCAGGTCTATAATAAATAGTTCAGCCAACACTTTTAGCGCTTTCTTCCACTTTTTATTTTAAACGTGAACTTCCTCAGAAAAACCGGGAGATCTCCCAAACTCCCGGTTTTATACTGGAAAACAGGATATGATGTAAAATTACACTTTTTGTAAAATAATTAATCATACAATTTCTAATGAATGTTCTGTTCAGATGTCAGGATGAGCAAACATACTATGTATGAAATTAGTTAAAACGTACATTTGTTATATACAAAAATATTCTATCTATGTCTATGTATTGTTTTACAAAATATAAAAATACTCGACAAACTTTCTTTTATACATATCTATAGATTAATATTTGATTCTCCAAACTAACTAAAGCAATTATTTGTAAAGGATGCAAAAATATATAAAAGTACAATTAAAATCCAATAAAAAATGTATATATCAATGTATGTGTGTATCTCCACACTCACCCCCACCCATGTATAAATACACCCATACATACACATACCCTACCATGCATATGTGTAAATATGAAAATCATCCTACAATAGTGAACTGAGTTGCCATTATTCCGTCTTCACACTAACAGGATCTTGAAAAATTTTTCTAATCCAAATTGTAATACTCTGATTACCTCTGTAACAAGAAGCATTTGATGTTTATTGCTTCGTTCAAACAAGGGGGTTCATCTGCACCTAAATACAACTGCTATAATGTCTCTTTCTGTTCTAACTTGTTGTTTATGTCACCTGACAGCAAACCTTTCTCAACAAAGTCTAGGACAAAGAACTCAAACTTCTTGAAATCCAAGCATACCTGAGAATGTCTCGCTAAAGAGTTATTCTTATCTTTGTTTTTGATTGCTGAAGTGTGTTCATAGATTCTGCGTTTTAGCATTCTTTTAGTTTTACCTACGTAATAACTGTCACATGTTGAACAGGTTGCAATGTATACCACATAATCACTGTGACAGTTATGATACTTCTGCGCCCAAAATGTTTTATTTAAATGCTTGAGCGTCACAAAAGAGGTATTGCTGACATACCGACACTGTCTGCAATCTTTACACGCAAAAGTTCCTTTCTTCTTACTAATTTCCCTTGTAGGTACCTTTTTTGTCTTATTGTCTTGTTCTAAAATGTTTTTTATGTTGGTAACATTTTTGTATGTAAAGTTCGGTTTTAAACCTACACATGACATGAGTTCTCTATTCCCAAGAATTATCCTCCAGTTTTTTTTTTCTATTATTTCCCTAATGAGCCACATTTCGTTAGATATAGGAAGAGGAAAGGCAGTATAAAATTCATTTACTTCTTTACTTTTTACTATAGTGCCTATAGAAATTTCTTCCATAATGACAGACTTGCTGATGGTCAAAATTGGTCTAGCTATACCATCTCTGAGCCTTCTTACTTCTTTTTCTAACCTCTTTACCCAATGTTTTTTGTAACCTCTTTCCAAAAACAAATTTCTTAACAACAGTAATTCATCATGGTAGATCTTATCTTCTGATGTTAATCTACTTAGCCTAATCATTTGGCCTTTGATGACATTTTTCTTCATGTGAATTGGATGGAGGCTATCTTTGTGTAGGTATTGATTGGTGAAACAAGGTTTTCTGTATATTTTACTGTGTAAAATATTTTGTGTTGAATCCATATATAGGCAGATGTCCAAATAATTAATTGACCTACCATAACCACTATGTTTAAATATCAGAAAACTTGCTGTCCTATTCAAATCGTTCACCATACTTTCAAACTCAGTTTTGTCCCCCTCCCATAAAAAAAACAAATCATCAATGTACCTACCATAGAACCTTACTTTGCCAAAATAAGGATGCATTTTGAGATATTCCTGTTCCCAGTTTGACATGACGATGTTGGCAAATGCTGGGGCTACCCTAGCCCCCATTGCCACTCCAGATATTTGCTTGTAGATGTTATTGTCAAACTTAAAAAAGTTGTTATCTAATACTATTTCCATTAAGGCACAAATAGTATTGATTTTTGAATTTCCCAAATCTGTATATCGTGTGAGAAAATTCCTCAAATAATCTATTCCCAACTCTTGGTCTATAGAGGTGTATAAACTCTTAACATCGAGAGTTGTGAAATTTATTTCATCGAGCTTAAATTCTACTTGTCCCAGACTCTCCAATAAGTGCCAAGAATCCCTTATGAAATATTCAGCTTTTTGTGCTATTGGATTCAAAATATTATCCAACCAGATCGAGATGTTCTCAGTTTTTGAATATTTGGCTGACACTATGGGTCTAAATGTTAGGTCTTCATTGTTATGATGTAACTTCGGAATACCAAAGAAATTACCTAACCTAGGTTGTTCTGCCAACAAAAAATCATAATCTAAGTTATCTATTTCTTCCTGACACATCATATCAAACAGTTGTGTATCTACTCTCCTATAACTATTCAAGATAGATTCTGTACTGACTTTTGTATAATTATTAGTGTCATTAAGCAGTGATGTAATAGATTCATCATAGTCTTTTTTGTTCATGACTACGATCTTTCCCCCCTTATCTGCTTTCATGACTCTAATGTCAGAAATATGAGATAAATGAAACAAGGCTTCACGTTCCATTTCTGTTAAATTATCGTGAGTCTCCCTGTTATCCATTTTCCTGAATTCTTTTTCACAGGTTTTTTGAAATACCTGAAGTGTGTTTACTAAAGACGGATTAAATGTACTGGGTTTCCTTAATGTCCTGTTTTGCTCTAAAGTGTTTATAGCCACATCCTTTAGAATATATTTCAAATTCAGTTTACGCATAAACAGTCTGAAATCAACTAACAGATTACCCATCCTGATGTTATTAGAAGGAATGAAATTGAAACCTTTTTTCAAAACATTTTCACAAGCCTCTGATAACACACAATCACTAAAATTCACAATATTGATGCAAAAATCATTGTCCCCTGATGGTGAGATCACCACCTCTTTCTGTTCTTCCCTTTGGGCTTCCCTTTGTACTGTGTGGAATTGAACCACTTGGTAGTCCTCTTGGGTTGTGCTCCTTGTTGGTGAAAAGGAACACCCCTTTTATTCATGTTGATATTAGAATTGACAACTTCAGCAAAACTAGTTGAAGCAAAAGCTTCGATATTTTCAGACACCTCACCATTTACTGTTGGTTGCCTGTCATTGTTTGCTACTTGTTCTTGCCCACCCATAGGTGAATTAGTTGTGATCAAAAGAGCTGGTGGAGACACCTGATTGCTGTTTGAAAAATGTTTAACTGACTCCTTGTCAACAGTATTTGTAGAAGTCATACAATCTTTATTCAAATTACTATTACCATTCTTTACATCATTATAAGAACAAATATATGCCTCATTTGCTTCATAAGAAGCTATGTCTCTTCGCATTTTGTTCTGTTTTCTTGAAATGACAGTTGCCCGAAGCCTGTTAGTTTTGGCTTCAATACTATTGTATAAAGGTACCAGTTGTGAAAAACAACTATAATGTTTGATTTCTCCATCCAGAATTTTGATTTTCTCTGTTAGTTGACTTAATTCAGCCTCGTAATGCGCTACCAAAATACGCATCATGGCAATACCAGTGTTGTTATACAGTTTAGTTAGTGCAACACACAGTTCGTCCCCAGGAATTACAGTCATAAATAACAAAGTTGAGTCTTCTGTGGAAGGTTATGAGAAGAGATATAAATGAAGATGGTAACAGCTTAATATGTACAGTCTGGGTAGAAGAAGGAGTCGGCATGGGACTTTTTTTAAAATGCCTCAAAGATACGAGCACAGTTTAGGGGGTATATTACCCTAAAATAACTAACTAAGTAAATAAATAAGATGATGATTGAAAAACTAACTAACTAACTAAATAAGTAAATAAGATGATGACTGAAAGAAAGAGTACATACTCCAGTGATGTGGGGTGATGGAGTATTAGAAATGCTTGGAATCATTTCTTTCAGATAGTGCAGTATTGTAACAGCTTTCAGAGGAGGCTCTGTTGTTAAATGTAGGGAAGCACAGAAATACAGGGAACAGACTTAAGACTCTTCTCACTGACCTTGTAAACAAAAATAAATCATTGCTTATTAGCAATCTGCAGCGCACATCTTAGAGCGTTATTAGTGCTGACAAAGTTAGCTTACTGTTCATCTGTGCTGTTTGAGTTTACATTTCTGTTTATATCCTAGGTAGGTCACAACCTCATCAATCATTGAATATAATTTCTGTGTTCACAGTATACTAGTGGTTCATGGGAGATGACAGGGCATAACTTCTTCATATTAGCATTGTCATCAGACTGTAACAGTCTTTTGCACCAAAGCTTATTCTAGATTTAGCAGAGCGTGCACAGGAGGCCAGCATCTTGCAGTACAGAAGATGTAAATATCCACATTGCTGACATGTCTGACCATACTGTTACACTGGCACACCTGCAACAAAGCAAATTCAGCTATAAGCTTTGTAAGCATAATGGAGGTTTGTTGACAGATCATTATGTTATAGTACAGACAAAACATGACATAATGGATTACTTGGATTGAATTATAAGCTGAGTTCTTTTTTTTCAGATATGTTGGATTTTATTTAATTAGTGCAGGTGGAAAAGAAACTCCAGACAGAAGAGAATGCAGAACATTTGTAACACAGACAAAAATAACAAAATAGTTCTTAAATATCAATGTATAAGTATTCAAAAGGATAAAAAAATAGAGTGCATCTAAGAAAAAAAGAGAAGGACAGAAAAAATATATTCTAGTCAGAGGCATAGCATCAGTTTTTTACCTGGTGACTACTAATAACAAAAGCATCTCCCTTACTAGGTCAGTGCTAAAATAGTCAACTACTGCCTAATTAACAATAAGTCAAGGTTGTGCTACAACACAAAGAGCACTTTTTATGGGAGGAGACTCCCCACACATTCCCCTGTATGCACGGTTCAACTCCTGTCATTTGACTTGATAACTAGTCTCTAAAGTTGCTTACTCTCAGGAATAAAATAAAAGGACTTGTTCCTTTCCAGAAGCTGTGCTCTTCCACTAACCAGAAAGCACTGTAAGATTCCTCATCATTTGTAAGCCAAAGCCATGCTGACTGTTGTCTGTTGAACGTATCCCTATTAAACAAAGTGAGGCACATTAGGGCACGTGGCAAGCTGTTGTAGTGCTGCTGTGATCATCTTTAAGTTCTCTACTGTGTAAGTGAAGTCATGTAAACATTGATGTAAACTGCATGGCTGAGAGAGAAAGCAGGGGAAACTAAATGGGGTATTTTTCAACTCTGATGTGTCTGATTTTGTTGAGTAGTAAAATATATGGTGGACACAGGTGCTCTTACATCTTGTACTGCATTTCCAGTCTCAACAGAAATGCAGTCTGCATTACAAGAAAATCAAAGGGGAAATCTTTGCAATATGGGGTAAAACATAAAGGCTGGTAAATGTAGCGGACTAGTAATGTTTAGTTTCAATGGAAAGACGAGGAACTCATGCTATTAGACTGATTTGCGGATGGAGATCAATTACCTATCTCGTCACACATAAAACAATTAGTGAGTATATGAAAGTTATTAGTTAACTTAATGTGAATGACAAAACGTTCATGGGTAAGAGATAGCGGAGAACAGGCCTCAGTAAAGGCCAGCTGCTACAGTGATCCTGCTGGGATCATTGCAAGATTTCCCCCATATTTTTAAAAGCAAGCTGGTACCCTAATAATGCTGTTCAGTATTGTATTAATTTTAGGAATTTAAAAATCCACCACTGTTAGCATTTTTCTGAAGTATCAGCAGGAAAAGAAAATATATTTTTAAAGTTAACTGAATATATTATTTCTAAATTTTGGGCATATTATTTCTAATAAAATCTCAATTGCAAGGTTGCAGTTGATGGTCCCCAACAGTTATGTGTTGATTAGATTAAATTTATTCCTGTGCGATTTTAAAAGTGCAATGTATAGACATTGTTACAGCTCTTAAAAGATTTATTTAGAATTACTTTCCAAACCATTGCAGAATCTTGTAGCAGTCAGGACAAAAATTATTTTGATAGCTTATGGTGGATGTTTCTTAGTTCCAGTATGATTTCACTTTAGAAAGAATATCTGTATATCATAAACTAGCTTATAATTAGCCAGGTACTGCAATGTTAATTAATGTAGGAAATTTATGATCCTTTACTGTGAACAGAAGTCATCAAAATATAATATCTCTTGTATGATGAACATGTAGTTTCAGTTTCTGGAAGGTAAATGCTTTCATGTACTGGGCAGTGGAAAATAAGAAATGTCTTAAAATACAAATTGGACCCGTTTTTATATTATGCAAGAATGACTAGCCTTACAATATCCTAAAATCTTAAGATACATACCCATAGTAATATAAGAGGAAACATCATGGACGTATATTCTGGGTAGAAGCAACATATAAAGATTGAATATGTTTGCTCTGTGGCAAAATAATTAAAATGAGTGCAAATGTCTATTGTTTATCTCCAAAACTCTGAAGATTTTTTATGGAAACTGCATGTCCCTGTTCAAGATATTAATGACAGTACCCAAAAATGAGAATAATTATCTTGTCACACTGAAATTAAAAGGAGTTTCCAATACTTGTTTAAAAATGTGTATGTGAGTACGCTAAAAATAAATATGAGGTTCATCTGTAAAATAATCAGAAGGAGAAATCGTTCCATTCCAACAGAATGTGGCTGGGATTTCATAGGAAAAAAATAAGCATATGGATGATTGCATGACATTACTGTTACTCTGGTAAGTTATATATTGATCAATTTTTATTTTTCATAAAAGTTGACATGGTACTTCAGAACATACTTAAAGGTATCATCAGACAAATGTTTTAATCAAACATTGTCGTAGCACTATTGGGAAAATATCTATATTTTTCTCTCTCTCTCTCTAGTATATATATATATATATATATATATATATATATATATATATATATATATATATATATATATATATATAGGGGTGCTCTCTATAATAAATATATATATATATATATATATATATATATATATATATATATATATATATGGGTGTGATCTACGCTTCCAGAATGGATGATTTTCTCATTATTATCTTTGTTAAAACTTTTGTGTTAATTTGCTTTTACATTTTCTTGACTCTGCAGTATTCATTTCTAATAGCAAGTAACTGTTTTATGTGCAATTTTGTTTCACTGGCAGATAGTGTTGAAGTTTATAACAAAACGATGTGTAAAATCTGCAAATTATATTTGAATGGTGGTTGAAAAAACAACTATACTGGAGTGGTTGGAGTAGGCAAAATGAATTTTTTATTTCTATTAAATATTTTAAAACTTTACTGTATTAAATATAGTTTGTGTGTATTTTCTGAAGTAGTTTGCTTGACTAATTAGATAAGTAGGCACATGAATTCTATGTCCTACAATCTAGTTTGCTAAGTAAATAAATTTACAAACAGATTGGAGACATAGTATAGTCGCATAATACATTGATCCCTTATTAAATTGTGGTTACTTTTTGAACCGTATCTAGACAAGACACTTGTAGAACATTCAGGGAATGAGGTTTTACTGGAGAAAATGTTTAAAATGGCATTTCTCTTTATAAAATTTATTTTTCCACTTTGGATTGTGTTTCTCTTTAGATACTTACATTTGCATTTGTATATGTCTTATTGTTTATATATATTATTTGTCCTGTCCCTTCCTTGGGTGCCATCATACAAGTAGCTTTTAAGGGCTTTATGGTTAGGTCAATAACTCTGCCCTCTTCTGGTTGCTGTAAACAACTGTTTCTTAGCAAGGGTGATTTATTTATAACCCTTGTATGTGCCTGTCCCCTTACATAGGTCTGCAAGGGCTGCCATCATTGTCTTGGAAAGCTGAGCCCACATCTCTAAGTTTTGTGGTCATTGCTATCTTGCAAGCTTCTTATTTCAGGTTAAGAGTTTTACCAAATGGGCCTAACAGTCCCACCACAGGGATGAGTGATCCAGTGTAAGCCACTCATTCCCATTTTCCCCCACCTTTTTCCCCTTCCACAGTCCAAGCCACTAATTGGCCTCAGTTGTCTGGATCATAGTTGGGGCTTCATTCTTCAGTGCCACAGAAATGGGTTACAGTTGGAATTCTCACACCAAGAGACAGGGTATCTTCACTGCTACTAACAGGTATTGATAAAACAAATACCAAAGAAATAACAAGCCATACAAAAAATGTTGTACAGCAAAATAAAAAAAGAGAAATGAGTGAAATTAAAGTTCAATATTGAAAATGATTTACAAAATACAAACAGAATTGTCACTTAAATATTTAAATTGGTTATGACCTGTATCCTCATACTTCTAAAAAAGGTTTTTCTTTTCTCTTATTTCCTACTGCCACAGATGTAAAGAAAATGGCTGTTTTTCCAAAAATGAAAAATAAAATCTTTTTTCTGTAACATAGCATAAGCTCTGTATAGCTATTATAAGTAGTGCATATTTACAGCTCCCCTTCTCCCATACACTTACACAAAGACACACTGGAAGCTGCAGCACTGCTAAAAATAAAATAAAATAAATTTGTTATTCAGAACCTAACCTGTTTCTTTTCATTTTGGTCGCTATTTTAATTGCTGTAAGAATCCATGATATTCTTCTTGTCACAGCAAGCGAAAGTCAGTGACAACATTTTTAACTGTTTGCAAGGTCCCTTTATGCTTCAGCTCTGAACTGCATGCAGTTATTTCACTAGGGGCACAATGTTACCATGGGTAGCCTTAGTATGATGTCCATCTAGTAGTGCACAAAGGAAAGCATTCCAGCTGTTTTGGAAGAGTGGACAATACGAAACAAATGAAACCTGTGTCTCATTAGGGATGTTTTCCTAAGAGGTTTTGTAGCCTGTGGAACTGCATCTTTGCAGCAGAGGGGGGACAGTATATGTGAAATGGATTTCTTTCATTATGCTCAAATGGTTAACAGCAATGCTAGTTAATGTTGTGTACATCTATGAAGTGAGGTATCTGTGTTACTATATTATTTAGTCAGATGTTCAAAGACCTGAAAGTAATGCACTGTGATGCCATAAATAATGCAATGCTTAACCAACATAAAGACATTTGTATGTTTCCATTTTATACTACTATATGCTATCAGAATTTCAAGACTTAATAGTTATTTTTAAATCATTTAACTCATATACTGAAACCCTCTTTTCATGAGGATTCCTGTTTTTATGTCTTAATAATGTAAGACTAATTTCCCTGTTATGGTTAATGCCCAAGCACCTTAGTAAGACTGACAGTTTCATGAGTGGTAGCTCAGGAATGAAAACCGTAGTGTGAAAGATGTCTGTGTAGAAGCAGACAGTGTACATGGCGGATGTGAAAGGGACTCACAGCAGTAGTTAGTGATGCTGTTTACTGGGATGCACTCTTAGCTTCTCACAATACTATTATGCTACTGATTTATTCTATGCAATGCAAGCAGCTTGCATTTCTTTGTTTTATTTATTTTTTATTTTTATTTATTTATTGAGGCCTGAACATTACTATGACTAGTCTCTATTGTTCCAAGAGCTTAAATTCCATTGGCTAATTTGGTCTTCTCAGTGGGTGAGAGTTAAGCAATGGGATAATACCCATTTGTGGTAGGTTCCATAGATGATCTTCTGTTGGCATCTGTTTCCTTCTTACTGCGTAACAGCCTAAAAGCAAAGGTTTGTTACATGTGCATGTCTGCACATCCTTCCCTGGGAGCAACACAGTAAAGAGGTAAGCCATGGTTTTTCCCCTACAGGAGCATGCCATGGTATCCCCCATGGAAATGGGAGAGCTGACATCAGCCACTCATTCACTCTCAACTTCTCCATGTTGGGTTTTCTCATGTCTGTGCTGCTAGCAGAACGTAAGTAGTCTGCAGCATATCCTTCTACACCAGTGGACCTCTCCAAACTGACTTAATCTCCAGCTCTTTTGTATTCCTTATTGAATGCTAAGGCAGATTTTTGTACAGTAGCCTTTAATTGCTGTGACACTAATATGTTGTAATTCCTAGTTTCTAAGCAAATGTACTGCTTTGATACTTTAACAGTATTAATTAGTACAAGGTTAAAGTGGAAATGACAGCACTTGAAGATAGGCTTTGGTGTTTCCTAAAATTGGTACTAACTTGTAGGATATTTAGGGCTTTATGCATCTATGTAAGTACATTCAAGGCAGTTAGTTACCCGTTTTATATTATAAACAAATTCCAGCACACTAAGTCACTATCTTTTGCCTTTAACATTTGTTGAATACAACAACCGTAGATACTCTGACTTTTCTTTCATCCTAGGAGAAATGTATGGTCATACCTCTCGACTATTTCACATTTTGACTCAAAATTTAGCTCTGTCTCTCGTAATCCCTCCTAAAACTGGTGACTTTTGGAGAAAAGGTGGTGAATTACATTTAATAAATAACAACAATAATTAGAGTTATAGAGTCCTTTTACTTCAGAAAATGTATATTAATTCACATTATTTTGTTCTGTCAATGTCTCAAGTTAATAGTACTAATATTTTTAAAAGTGTTCCTGCTTATTTCTGGATTTGTCCCATATTTGTTGGCAGCTATGTGTATTGTTGCTACTGATCATCAAACACAATCATACGAGGAAAAACAAAACACAGTGATGTGTGATATTTATGGGTAGCAGCTCACAGTATGATACACCTAGCAGTATTTCCATGGCATGGTAACAATACCTGATTCTGAGTAGAATGATGTGCCATTCCAACCAAACTTGAAAACATACTCTAAGGTTGTATAATATTGCAGTATAGTATATTAAGTAATAATACAGGGGATGTGTCTCCCACAGCATCCAGGTCTTTAGATAGTTTTTATTTTCATCATTTTCTATATCGGATTGTCAGTCCATTAGGCCTTAAATTATCATACCATGTCTATATGACATATCATGCCATAAAACAGCTGAATTAATTGTTTTGTCTCTTTGTAAACAGAATAAGTAAATATATATATATATATATATATATATATATATATAATATATGTATGGATCTACATTCAAATCCCGATTGCCCAAAATCTCAAACCACACAATTCCGAGATGACAATACCGAAGTTGGATTTTCCGTAAATTAAAAATCCCGAGTATGCCAAATTGCTGTTGATAGTGAAACGGTTTAGTAGTTATTTTTGTGGTATCCCTTTAAGGCTTTTAGTGTGTGAAGGGAGACTGTAACACAGCCTTGAAGTGTGGAACAGTGAGTCATTGTTAAAATATGTAAGTATATAATATTTAAAGAAGAAAAGGTAGTTTTTATTGTAATCTGGTGTATTAGTCAGTAGAGTTTTTTATTGTGTATGATTGGGGAAGAGAAGTTGCAGGTAGTGGTTTTTATGCATGTGTGTTAGTTGTTAACATTTTCTTCAGTGTAGTGCGATCTTGGAGTTGATATATTTAATTAGCAGGGAGTGTGTGGCGGTGCAAACTTAAACTTAAAATTTGTAGCGGTGTTTAGTGTTTTGATTTTATTTGTTATTGTGTTTTTTTGTTGGGGAAGGGTTGGTTTGTAATTTTTGCTTCTTCTATTTTGAGCATCGAGATTTTGCATTTTCTGTAAGGTGTACCTTCGGTATTGTCTCGGGATTGTGTGGTTCAAAATTTTGGGCATTCGGGATTTGAAAGTAGATCCATGTATATATAGTTAAGGAGGTATGTGGCCACATACTACACGAATAAATCTGATGGACTTCCCGAATGATAGTTTCTTTTGTCGGGACCGTTCCATGTTTGCTAACGGGGTGGTACATCAAGTTATGTGACATGTTACATATCATTTTGATTATTGTCTTCTGTTTTGCTGCACAGTAAAATGTTAGGCACTAGACATCAATTCACAGTTTTTTTGTACTGGCAGTAAATATACGCATTCCAGGGATGCAGAATGGAAAACAAAAGAGCATGAATTATTAAATATCTTACTGAAGTAAACGCTCTACTCTCAGAACCCTGTGTAGCAAAAAGAGAAAAGACAACTAGGCTAGTCTGCACAAAATTGTAATTTGCAGCATTTGTTGCTGTTCACAGCAAGTATAACTTTCACTGACCAATATATCCTTTTATACAGAGCAACAAGAGTATATAGGAAGAAGGAAAGAAAAAAAAAAAGAAAATATTGTCATTCACAACTTAGAGTTATGCATTTATTTTGCACTTGCAGAATAACCTGAGAGGAATTTTTTATTTTATTTTAATTTTCATGGATTGTCAAAGTGTGCTGCAGTTAGCTACACTCATAACCTCACACAGTGTTAAAATGTTTACACATGACTGCTTTGAATACGTGATAACACTGTCACATGCATCTCTTTCGTGTTTTCAGATGTAGTACTGTACTTCATAAGGATATCCTTTGCCTTTGATATATGTATCATAATTTCAGCATTCTCCTGTTGTCTACTTACTCTGATTTTGTAATCGTACTCCAAGTTAGTGTCCTGTTTTGGTGTTTTACAGCAGCCATGCCCAGTTTTCATTGTTTTTATAATTGCACATTGCGTGACCTGACTGAATCAATATTTCAATCAGTCTTCTCTGTCCCTACAGTGCTGCAGTAAGCTTATGCTGCTAGCTGTATCCTGCATTGTGGAATCGCCTTGCTTTTATGCATTTACTCTTGCAATGTTATTCACCGTTGTGTTTTAATTTTGGACTGCTACTCTTATCCTAATCCTAGAAAAATAAGTTTTAGTAAAGAACATTTTCCTAAAATCCACATAAAAGAAACTATTCCCTCTTGATTTTATTATCCATCTGCCAACAGACACATCTTGCTAGCTGATGAATTGTCATATTATCTATATAATATATATATATATATATTTTGAGGTACCCTTCTCCTTTCATCCTCTTTGTTTCATATGGAATATTTTCATTGTGTTTAATGGCCTGTTTGCCATTTAATTCCACCAATGAATGTATAATTTCCCATGATTCCAGTAGTAATGCTGTTCCAGTAACTGCATCTTGATTGTCACTTGCATAATGATAACTTCCTCTAGGGTTAACTAATGTAAGTTGCTTTCCACTTGTTAGCGGTTATGTCCAACTGATGTATTACCTAGATTTAAATGTTCCGCACAGTAGTCTTGATACCTTCCATCTTTTGTACATATTTTCCTGACTCACAGGGGTATGCTATTCTTTAAATTCTCTACCCATATATCTTTGTGTATTGTACTGTGACTCGTGCACTGCCCTGCTAGTTGTGTAAATCTAAAGGAAGCTATTCCTCAGTATTTTTATAATTTTATATGCATCTATGAAATTAACTTTATTTTTCTCATTTGGCCTTTTTTGCTAGCTTTTTCTCAGAAGCTCAGTGTGTTTTATATTACTGCATACTTCGGTAGAACAAGCCACAATATTCCCTTTGAGTAAATGTGTATTGCTCCCATTGTGCATCTGAGTTTAATATCAGAAATAGCTGTGACTTAAGTCTGCTATATATCTGCCAGGTTTTTAATTCTAATAAATTCTTTGAATAATTTTCTTTAATATTCTACATTGCCTTTTACTGCCGTGGTGGTGCT
The DNA here is from genome assembly GCF_019279795.1 of Protopterus annectens. Lineage (NCBI taxonomy): Eukaryota > Metazoa > Chordata > Ceratodontiformes > Protopteridae > Protopterus > Protopterus annectens. The sequence goes on along the minus strand of NC_056742.1, from coordinate 62,133,886 downwards.
ACGGTAGCGTTGTCGCCTCACAATTAGACGTTGCCCGTTCGATTCTCAGTTAGAGCATCTTCTGTGTGTCGAGTCTGTCGACATGCATGAATGGGCGTTCCTTCGTTGAAGGTTGTGCATTAGGCCCGGCAAGCCAGCACGTAAAAATCAACTGCTAATCATTAGCGGACCGGAGTTCCGCTGTGGCGACCCCTAACCTGGAAAAGCCGAAAGACAGTTGTATTCTACATTGCCTTTTATTGACCCCCTATTTATAACAAAAATTTGAGGTGGTTTGCGAGTCTGCTTTTACAAGTAGTATTGTCCACGCCTTGCAAAATGTATTTCTTGCCAGTATTTGATATTTCTTATATGATTTTTGTATAACAGCAAAGCAAATCAGTATACATTGAGAAGTGCAACTTGAAGAATATGTGTATACCCATTACAGTATTCAGAAGGAAAAATGTGAATGCTCAGGGACACAAAGGGGTGTAGTTGCCTCATTAGCACAGCTAATTTTGTAACTGCAACAGTTTTCCAAATGGCCCAAAGTCAAATCACAGCCGAGACACCTATTTTTGTAATGTGGTCATTCTGTAATGTATTTTTCATGCCTTTATTTTCTGTGGCCACTTTGTGTGTCGGGACTAATATGGACTCTCACATTCCCGTTTTATACTGTGCCACAGGCATAACAGAAACAGAATTATATCACAAACTGGCTGAACTCGGGTCCAAGCTGAGGCACTTGATTCATTCTCTGCTGTGTTTCACTCTATATGATTCATCATGATGCTCTGCTTTAGGGATTGTGTGCTTTTCTGTTTTTACAACTGATTGTTGCTTGCAGAAGTATAACAGCTGAAAGGAAATTAAGAAAATGGAGCCCTGATGCCTGCAGTCTTGACTCTTGACTTGCTAGCATACTGTCACATTTAGACATGTAAATAATTCAGAGGTGTGTATAGGTAGTACTTCACAGTATATGTCTACAGGTGCAGAAATTATTTATTATAGGTAAACATAAAATAGAAAGACAGACATGTTAGTATTAAGCAGGAAAGTTTGTGCTTCTAGTAGCTTTCCAATTCTTAGAGCTAAATAAAACAAATCAAAGTTATGTTGGTTAAAAAATATGTACCGTGTGTGCACCCAACTTTTTCTGTTTGTTAGTTTGGACCTCACTTATTAGGAAGAACATTTCCTCTGGTCTGTTGTTGATTGAGCTAAAATTATATATATATATATATATATATATATATATATAATATATAAAATAAAAGTGAATTTTATATATATAAATATATAATATAATAATAATATATATATATGAGTGCTAATGTTCATCAGTTTTGACTATGAATGCAATACCTGCTTTCATTTCTGGATGGCTTGTAATGGATTTAAGTCTGATCAGTGTGTGCCAACCTTGTCCCCAAACTCTTTACATCTCCTTTGCTGCACCCTAGCTACTCTTTTGGCAGTAATACTGGAAAGGCTTGCTGTTGCCTTGTCTAGTGGACCATATTTCTCCTGAACTCAGTTATAACTTGCCTGTTTGTCTTGCATGACTTTTTCTAGCATTTTCCTAGAAATCAGACATTTGCTCTTGCACATTGTCTACGTCATGTAAAAGACACAAAGCCTCCTGCCTCATTCTGTCTTCATTTGTTATCTAAATAGATACCTCAGTGCTATTAGAAATCATGATCTGTTGTTGAACTCTGTTGACTACCGAATTTTTCTTCAGTTAGACTAATGAGAATCCATGTTGGAACAATAAAGGCAGGAGTATCGTGTAGCGTTACTTCAAAATAAAAAAAAAAAAGCATCTGAATCAATAAAATGCATCCATGTCCACTGAACATTAAAAGAAAAGGTGAAGCAGTTGATTTTGCACATCAGCGACATTCCTTTATTGTGCTTGCAGATGTATGATGGTAGATGTCAGTACCTGTTGTAGTTAACCTGGTTTCATCATGAGCAGTGGGATTTCTTATTAAAGATATTTAGAATTATTTGAAATAACTTTCTGGTGTTTTCTTGAAAATGCTTAGGGAGTCACATTTTACTGGAAATGCTGTTCCCATTTTTTAATGAGACGGAATTTTTGTACCCTTAAAGGAAAACTTTTAATATCCAATGTAATTAACCATATCCTAGAATAATGTTTCTCCTTGCAGTATCACTTAAATGTAGTTTAATTGTTAGAAACACTTTAGTACATTTAGATTTCTCATTTCTATCTTCCTTGTAATTGATAAGCAATGTCACTGGGTTTTCATGATCAACTAATGCCATTTCAGAAAGAGGCACTTCACAGACTGAATGGCATAAAGGAAACAGCATGCGTCCCATAGTTTTGTGCTAGGTACAACACCCAATTTTTGCATCCTGAAGGTATATCTTCTTGTAGTTTAAAGTGCTAAAGAGTCACATTAACAGTTAAATTGAAACTCTTTTCTGAAAAAGTAGTTTTACAAGAAGAACAGGGTGAGTTATACTGTAGCAGTATACACAAAGGTGGTAAGCACTCATTGTTTGGCCATTGAATTTTTATTTTCATTGCTGTAACTGTAGAAAAAAATAAAATTAAGGGCATTCTGAAGTTCTGCAATTAGTTTTCATTTGCTTTTAAACCTCTTTAAAGTGGGATATGTCAATCACAGATGAATGAACAGAGTTGCTGGCAACTTTAACACCTAAGTAGGTTTGTAAGCGAATGTCTGGCAGCTACAGTTCTAGACAAAACATTATTACTTAAGTAATACTGAAGAAAATTTAAGTGTACCATGAAAAGTTTTTAGCAACTTATAGAAATCAGAATGATTGTTTTATTTTATTTATTTTATTTTACATTTGTTGACTGGGAAAGTCCGGCTGGACACATGTCCGTTTTCAGGGGAGGCTCGGGGAGAAAAGCTACATTTACATACAATACAATGTCATACTACTACAGACTAGTAACTATTTGCAATACAGAGATAACACACTTCTGGTACATTATGGTACATAGCAGACTTATACATTTTGTGCATGCATTTGTTTACAATTTATAGATACAATATTTTGCAGTTATGCTTTAGGTCACATTAGAATTAGAAACGTGGTGGGAAACTTTAGTCTATGGCTATGTAAATAGTTGTTGTTTGTATACTTGTATTTACCCAGGGGCATTACAGGAGCATAGCCAGTTGTTTGTAAGGTGGGTTTTTAGGAGTTTTTTAAATTGTGTAGTGGAGGTATTGGATGTAAGGGCAGCTGGTAGAGAGTTCCAGAGATTAGAGGTGTAGTAGCTAAACAGAGATTTCCCTGCTTCATTGATATATTTGGTGACTTCTAGAAGATTAAGGGTGCTGGATTTAAAGGCTCTTGTGGTGTGAGGTTGTATTGATTCATTGAAAAATAAACATTGACACTTTCTTCTGAGACATTCTGAGAAGCCAGTGATTCACAGCTGCTCTAAATAACTGCAGCAAGAAATCCATATCTTTGTATCCATAGTAAGACATTAAAATGTAACAAGGAAGGCTAAGAGTAGTTTGATGCATTAGTTAAGCAAACAACATATACCCATGTGTGATAAAAACATATCTGTTTGGGATGAAGTGTTCTTTTGAGTTTCATAAAACAGTGATACCATTATAAGGCAGAGCAAATAGCTGACTAGGTGAGTCCTTCTTACCTACAGTATATGAGAGAGAAGGATATTAACATACCTGTATAAAGTATTACTTGTGGACACGAGTGAATGCCTATATTTTCCATTTATTTAGCATTTATTTTATTTTATTTTACATTTGTTGACCGGGATTGTCCGACTGAGTTGAAGAGCCCTTTTTCAGCAGAGGCCCTGGGAGAAAAGCTCCAACATATTATACAATTTTCATTACAAATTAGCATTAAACAGCAATGTTAAAGGTTTTTTTACAAGGTATTAAGTAGCAATACAATGTTATACAGTGTCAATAATCAGGAGTATAGCAAAACTATTTTGATTGATTCACCCTTAAGCCCTAAGCCTGTCTACTTTCTGAGTCCTTACTTCAAACACTGTCCTTCATCATTGCCCTGTCTACATGTGCCTGTCTGAGCCCTTGCTTTAAATACTGTCCGTCATCCTGCAGTCATAAACTTAAGCTGATGAATAATTTAAGTAAAGTGCAGCAGAGACAAGGGGGACTTCTCACATTCCAGGGTAGTTAAAGGAAATGTTATCTACCTACATTAATTAAATAACACTGGTGGAAAGCTAATTTATTACATGACACACTACATATGCTGGGCCATACTGTACATAAGTGTATGCAGTTGATGTCCCCTAATGGACTGGAGTGCCTCAGGTCTCCAGCTGGGTTCTTTAGTGCAGTGATGACCCATTCCCTATGCTGTCGTCTGGGAACTGACAATTGACCATCAGCTGGTTGGTCAAACCTTCTTGCCTTCATGTCCTCTTTGTGATTTGTTAGTCATGTTTACTCTGATCCAGCTTTCCTCATGCATTATTAATTAATGCTTAAAAAGCATTATATTTCACAATTATGTATTATTTCTCTTAGCCGTTTTGTTTTCTTGAATATATTTACAGAGTCAATAATTTGATGATAGTATGTAAAAAAAATTAAAATAAGTACGGAGATGTTAACAAAAGAGAGGAGACTAAAGTTATAAATAACCATGCAAGGCTGTCCTGTGTTTCAGTCAAAGGCAGTTCTCATGTACACCACAAAGTATTCAAATACAGACAAGAAACTCTACGTGTAGCAGGAGAGGAGGAAAAGGAGGTACATGATTGGAATGGCACGACTGTTTCAAACATGATCTGTATGCTTTGTTGTTTGAACAGGTCTTGGTCGATTTCTCTCTCTTTTTAATTTGTAATCATAAATTAGATTTGTAGAGCAGTATCATCTGTTTATGCAGATAGATAAAAAGAGGCGAATAGTGGAGGAAGAGAAGAAGGGACCCTAGCAAATTGAAGTAGTAGCTTTTCAGTGGCTATATTTCATGCACTAGTAAACTCACTTCATAAAACTGTCAGGCACTATACAATTTGCAATGACTCAGGTAATGTTTAACAGCATGGTACATGAGTCGGACTAGTGGCTTGAGCAGTGGAGTAACTGGCATGAGGAGATAAAATAAAAATGGCTAAGGCCAGCTTACACACCTCGACGGGGGGGGGGGGTGCTACAATCAGTCTTGGGTAAGGACCATGACCAATAGTTGTATAAACAGAATGAAGTTCTTAGGCTCATAGGTTCACAGGTGTTTACTAGGCTAATGACCACAAGGACCTTTTTAAGCCTAACCATGCATTCTGAATCTCTGACAAGTTCTGGCACCCTTGATAAGTGTAAGCATGGGCCTGGAAGATGAACCATTTACAGTTTACCTGTTTGCATTAGAGACATAGGTGCCAAACCAGGGATGAATTTCCAGTTTGCTGTCCAGTTGTCCAAGTTGCACTTGAATTGGGTTAGGGAGGAACTCTGCTTCACATGAATGGGAAGCTTGTTCCATAGACTGGGTAGTCTCTGGGATACATGCCTATCTCTCCAGCAGGTCCTATTTTATCACAGGCAAGGTTTAAGCTTTTAGAATGGGTAATTCTAGTACTGTTTGTTTTGTGGATATGCAGGAGGTCCATCAGAGTGGGGTCTGACAAAGCCCTGTATGCCAGGCATAGATCTCCCCTCAAAAGCCTGTAGGAGGCAGAATACAGGGATAGGGCCTTGAGGCGGTCAGCATAGGACATATTACTTACACCTGATCCCCACCATTGACAATGGTACTGCTCCTAGCTCTCATCCCAAGAGGAACAAATGAGCTGTGGGGCTGTCGATCCTCTGTGAATCCTTGTGTAAACAGGGAGTCCAGGGTGGTGAGTCTGGTTGTTTTTATTTAGTGTTGGACCAGAATAATGGGACAGAACAGTACAAAACTTTCTGTTTTTAATATATACCTTTGTTTAAGACCTTTAGTACTTGACTAGTTATTTATATGAAACATAATTGTATCTTTTTTGCTTATTTTTCATTAGTTAATAGCATCATGAGTGTCCTTTAGAAAAATGTCCCTTACTACAAGGTTTTCATAAGTAAATTAAAATAAGTAAAAGTGAATTCATAAGTAACTTATGCAGTGAATGGAAATTAGGTGCAGATATGCTAAATTAGTTGTTTTAATCCTTATTTTGGCAAGCTTTATGAGCTTACCATGTTTTTTTTTTTTATTGTTTAAGAACATTTCTTGACTTCCCCTGTGGACACAAGAGGCCACATAGGGAAAAAGTATGCAGTAATAAAGCTTTACTAATCTGAACAGTGTTTAGATTAGCTTCTTTTGATATCTTTGACTAGATAGTTCATGCACCATGGTACAAAACATTGTCATGAAAGTAGACATTTTGGTTATACATGGCCAGAGGCATTCTAGCAGCAAGAAGACAAGATGTGAGCTAAAGTATATACTTGCAGCTTGAGTCACCACGAACTCGGGAACAAAGACTCTATGTCCACAGGGGAGTTAAGGAAAGGTAGTTAAAAAAACACTCGGTAATGACTTGGACTGGGGAAGGGAAATATGTTATTGGCTGTAATGTATTTTTCTGTATTCCTTTCACTTTTACACCATGGTAGGTTGTGTAAGGTTTGTGAAACTGGTATGAAAACCACTCAATTTTCAAAATTCCTACTGTATCAATAAATGATTTGCATGCCAACAAAGTTGACTAAGACAATTTTCCTTCCCCCGCCCATTATATTCAAGGTGAAATGTAAACAAGCTGGTAAATATGAATTTAGCTGTCACTGTGAATTTCTTGACATCTATGACTCATGATTGTCATATTTCTCTAGGTGTGTAGCATTTGCCTATATTATAGTTAAAGGTACTCATGCATATTAATTAGGCCATCATGTTAAACTGAGGTCTCATCTGTCTCTCTCTTGGTGATAGCTCACGTAGATGCAAAAGGTCCCATGCCACTTAACAGAAAATAATAGGGGAAGTCCTCCCAGTGCCCTGGCCTAATTTCTCTTACTCAGCGTGAATACCACCTCCAGTCTCTGTTGAAGAGAGGACAGTTGCCTAGAGGGACTAAACCAGTCAACAAACCCGTCAACAAACCCTAAATAAAAGGAAAAAATGCAAAATAACATAATGTTTAAAGCCTGTAAATCTCATGGTTTAAGAACATCAGACTGACCACGTTTCCATGAAGTGGAGCAAGGACTCCCTGTCCCCATGTAGTTATTTTGGTTCTTTTGATGTTTTTTCACTTGTGTTATGAAGTAGAAAATTACCCACCCACTCTACAACAAAACAAGTCAGAGCACATTGTGTAGAATGTCTGCATCACATTTAATGAGACAGTCCTAGCTTCAGGATAAATGTTCCAATAAAATGCATATGTAACAGTACCAGGAGGAGACACTTGAGCAACAGGACAAAATGTTCCATTAGTCCCCATTGAGTAGAGTTAAACGTGTGTTTATGATCCACACATCTGCTTTCTGTTAAAAGCTCACAAAATGAATATTGAAGTGATAAAATGAAAGAAATCATCTTGATGCACAATAAAATAAAGTTAGCTACTAGCATAACCAGAAAGAAAAGAAAAAACAATGAAGGAAAATGTGTGTTTGTTTGTGTCTTTCGGCTTTTCCCGGTTAAGGGTCGCCACAGCGGAACTCCAGTCCTCTAATAATTTTTACGTGCTGTCTTGCCGGGCCCAACGCACAACCTTCAATGAAGGAATGCCCATTCACGCATGTCGACACACAGAAGACGCTCTAACTGAGAATTGAATGGGCAACGTCTAACTGTGAGGCGACAATGCTACCGCAGCACCACCACCTCAGTAATGATGTAAATTTTATCAGTTAGCTCTTTTCATTAGAATGTACAAGTGTTATGATTGTTTTAGACAAATATTCAACATATTCAAACTCTAAAATAAAAGTGAGTGTGCAATTGTTGTTTCATTATTAATCACATGGTTTATAAGTCTGAATAACATAATTAGTTTACTGCAAGAAATGTTTAATCATATTTTCTGTATGGTTTTAAATGTATAAATTACTCAAATCTAATACCCAGACAGTTAAGTGTTCCTTCATATTTTTTCTGCAATTTACACATTCATATTCATTTCCCTCCCTATCACTACTGGATTCTGTAATTATTTTAATACTTTGTAAATTGTTAAGTCACAATTCTAGGACAGTTGCAAAAGTCTTGCTGCTTTTGAGTTATTGAGTGAACCACACTGGGCCACTGGGAAACCAATACAAACTAATATACAAATAAGTATGTCTTCCATACTCTTTAAAAGTGATGTAAAGAAATTAGAAAACACAAAATATTACTGAATCAGGCTCATCTCTGAGGTATGCCATTAAAAAGACTCAAGCCAATTCAGTTAATGACCATAAAGCTGTGCTTCTGTGAATGTCACAGATAGGGCAAATTTATGAACTGTATTGGCTCCACCTGCATATCAGTACTTGCAGTTGAAATATGCATCTGTGTTTACCTGTCTGCAGTCACCTACACATATTGCTTTGACTGCTTTGTGTGTGAGTCTGTACTCAGACATGTCATGGTATGCTCTAAGTTGTAACCAGCCTTAACAGTGAAATAACACCCAAGTTTTAAAGGCAGTAATTGTGTGTTAAATATGTCCCCAAAAGGTGAGTTTGCAGTGGGCTGCTTTGTCAGTTTTGGAGATTCAATAGCTTTCTTCATTTAAAATTACATTAACCAGTGCTATTATCCACCAGCTACATTGATTTTGTTCCCTTGAGAATTGTTAAACTTTTAGTTTTGGAAGAAATGATTTGCAGAGAGTCCCGTCTAGGTGTTAATGGCATTGCCTATTGTTGTGGAGTTATGTGACCTGTCTGAGTGGTGGCAAAATTTGGTATATAAACTGTCATGACAGAAAATATATTTCATGTAGGCAGGAGTGTTTCTGGGCCAGATATCCTCTTTCAAAAAGAGCAACATGAAGTAAGGTCTAACCAAGGAATCTTATACCTAATATGTTTCCCCTAAAAAGTGTTTCTTCTTTGCTTCTGCATTTTTGTTTGTAGGGCATGCAAGAATAGTAAAACATAACTTAAATTAAAATGTCTTCCTCTGAATAAGCAATGATTGTTAAGCGGATATTACAGTACTCTGTAGCTTCTTGGAAATGTATAAGAAAACTGTAAATTTAAACTCTTACCATAATCTTTGCTCAGTATCCCTTTTCTATTTCCCCTCTACGTCAATTGAAAGGAGTTGTGATAACCTTCTTTCTCCTCTGAGCTTTTAAATGAGTCAGCTTTGTCTTGATAATTTATTGTGCCAAGGTAAGGGCACATACATTTCCATGTGCTGCAACAACAGAAAGTTTAACTCAGGAGTGGCAAACTCAATCACATAAGGGGCCGAAATAAAAACACATAGACCAAATTTTTTATTAATTTTTTTTATTAAGATATATGTACAAAGACTAGTAGAAGTAAAGATACTTCATCATCCTGAGAGACCGTATCTCACGCCATCCTGGTGCATTAATCAGTGCACAGAGCATTGCATTCCATCAGCGCCATCACTGTGTGCCTTAGCAAAGTGCATTAATCATGTTCTGAAAATAACAACAAGCACAAAAGTTCAAAGACAGTTTTTTTTAATACATTGAAATTTAGGTTTTGAAATTGCTCACCTACTTGTTTTCTAGCCAGATGTCTGAGACCGTTTTCCCCTGGTCAGTGAGACGATGTCTGGTTTTATGTCTTGTGCTGTGGCAACCCGCAAAACAGCATGGAGGTTTTCATCGGTGATGCATGATCTGTGTATGTTCTTGTTTAGATTCATTATTGAAAACATCTGCTCACACAAATAGGTGCTCCCAAACATGGACATAACATGGGCAGCATGAAGTCTTAGCTGTGGCATCAAGTCATGGGGCAGTAGATGGTAAAAGTCCTCTATCTGGACATCCTGGAACTTTGCTCTCAGGCCACTATCGGCTTGAAGCTCTATCAACTCCATCTGAAGGTGATGGGGCACACTGTTGATGTCAGCTGTGAAAGGATTGTCAAAGATTTCAAAGCCACAGTGCTGTGCTCTGAAGTCAGAAAAGCACCGATCAAACTCATCAGTTAACCAGCTCACTTTAGTAGCCAACTGAGCACAAAGAAAAGCAGTGGATAAGGAGGCCGAGATACTCTGACAAAGAGAAAAGTGGGCAAGATTGTCCTGTTCTAGTTTGGACTTCCATAAAAGAAGTTTACGCTGGAATGCTGTGATCATATCGGACATCTTCATGGTGACTTGTTTGTATCCCTGCAGCCACTGATTCAGTTGGGCGAGATGCTCTGTTAAGTCACACATCATAGCAAAATCACAAAGCCAGGTTGGATCTGACAGGTTAGGCAAGGGCTTTCCTTTACTTTGCATGAAAAGAGCGATTTGTTCCTTGAGCTCAAAAAATCATTTGAGGACTTTGCTCCTGCTAAGCCACCTTACTTCTGTGTGGTATGGCATGTCTCCATGCTCTGCACCTACCTCCTGTAAAAACAGCTGGAACTGGCGATGATTCAGGCCATGTGCTCATGTAAAGTTTACTGTTTTTGTGACTGTGGTTATTATATTATCCATTTCAAGAACCTTACTACACATAGCTTCTTGATGGATAATGCAATAATAGGTAATCAGATGTGTGTGGCAGTCATTATTTAGCATTTTCTCCTTCATTAGTCCAACCAAGCCTTTTTTTCCTCCAAACATTGCAGGTGCGTCATCAGTAGTTAGCCCCACCAACCTTTCCCAGGGTAATTTAATATTATTTATGGACTTCTCCACCGCCTCAAAAATTTCCTTCCCTATTGTCGTACCATGCATTGCAACTACACCCAAGAGTTCCTCAGTGAAAAGAGAGGTCCATCTTCACGGCTCGTATAAAGATGGACAACTGCGCTGTATCAGTATTGTCTGTGCTTTCATCGACAGCTGATGGAAACGCTAGATAACTGCGTGCCTCTTCAACCAGCTGTGTTGTTGGATTTCCTGCAAGGTCTTGAACTTGATCTGCAATGGTATTTCTTGACAAACTGACATTTTGGAAAGTCTGCATCTGGATGGGGCACACTGCTCACACACTTTTAGCATGCATTGCTTCAAAAAGGCACCCTCTGAAAAACACCTGGAAGCTCGGGCAATTTCTTCAGCCACAATATAGCTATCTTTCTCTGCTGCATCATTTTTTGCTGTAGCTTTAGTAAACATGTTCTGCTGCGATTGCAGTTTGCCTTTTAATTATTGGACAATTTTATGTCTTTTGTGAAGGGTATATTTAGCATATTAGCTCCATGTGTGGTTTCAAAATGCCTGCGTATATTGTACTCCATCACTGACACCGCCTCATAACACAAAATACATACTGGTTTGTCTTCGCAAAATATAAACATATATTCTCTTTCCCATCTTTCATTAAATTGCCTCCCTTCTGCATCAACTTTTCTTTTGAGCATTTTGTTTACCATATTCACGGATGTTGGCCTTGGGTACAGGTGCTCTGTGCAGGCACACAGGGATAACGCTCACCACCACATTAGAATCTAATGTTACCATTTCAGCATCTTCTATCTACAAACTAGGTAGGAAGTGCACCACCCTGCATCAACTTTTCTCTCAGACATTTGCTAGATTCACAGATTTTGGCCTTGGGTAGTGGTGCTCCATGCAGGCACACAGGGATGGCACTGACGCAACCATCTGACGATCACTCTTCTTACCACCACATTACGCACCATTCAGGCAAACAGGGATGATGCTGACAGCTTGTTGTCATCTTCCCTAGGGTACGTTGTTTATTTTAGAGCCATTCAAGCACACAGGGATAATGCTGACACAGCTGGCCAGCTCTCCTCACAGCGGGCCACATAAAACGGCCAGGCAGGCCGGATTTGGCCTGCGGGCCTTGTGTTTGACACGTGGTTTAACTGGTTAAATAGATTATATACATTCATATGTGAGAATACATTACCAGATTTTCTAAGGCTATTCACATCAAATGTAGCTGTGTTCATCATTTTCCACTGTTTTAGCCAAGTCTCCTTGCTAACCATCCAGACCATCACTTTGTTCACTCTCACTGACCAGATCCTTTTGTTCCCGTGAAGTGAGGACGTTTTTTAAAGTCCTATTCTCCTGGGCTTGCTTTATACTATCCAAGTGGTTGGGGAGAAGTAGGCATTTGAGATGGTCATCCTTGTAGACATGTACCTCCATGTGGTGTCTGGTCTGCACCATAGACTCTGTGATTGACAGTATGCGTTGAGTACATACCAACATGCTCCCCCCAAACAGGGGCAAGTAGGCAAAGGTCATTACTTGTCTTCTGCCTGCCAGCTCCAGCAAGTACCTGAGCTTCTAATCAAACTGGAGTTACATGTATCATAGTAAGAACTATTCCAATACAGCAATGGAGGTGGATAGAAGTAATTATTTTGAAGAATAAAAACTACGCTGTGGTATTTATAGGTGGAGTTTCTACATATTCATTAAACAATAATTTCTTATGGCTAATTCTGAGTTAAAAAAAACATATGCATGTATTGCACATAAGCATTTGTATATGAACAAAAATAAATACAGCTATGCACTGTAAAAAATGACAACATAAAATATATTAACTAAAGTGCACTTATATCTACAGACTGTTATGCCCAGAATAAACTGGGACAATTACCAAGTAAGAAGAGGGTAACATCCTTATGACTAAGCAGTAGTCAAATAATTTATCAGTCCTGAGTTAGACAGCTATTGGGAATGGCGGTGACATTTGAGAAGTATGATTAACTTACGGGCATGAAGAAACGCTTATTTTTAGGAAAGAAACAAAAAGAATACCACTTTTATTTTTCATTTGCCTGTGTTATATCATAAAAGAATACCACTTTTATTTTTTATTTGCCTGTGTTATATCATGCTGGTAGGTTGATGTGACACATGGAAATTTACAAACTGTGTTTATCCATCTAGTGATTGTGTTGCCAATAAGTGTTTGTCATAAGATGACATTGCTTAAAAATTCTTCTGTTCTTTAGGTAGTTCAGGTAGAGGGTGTTGGGTTGGTGAGCTGGCATATGTATGTACAGTATGCATGTATGTATGTATGCATTTATTTATTTACTTAATTTGTTAACCAGGTGAATGAACTGGTCATCTGACCCTTTTCAGTCACGATCAAGGCTTGTGCCCTCCATTTGTACAGTAGAAAAAGCGCAACTGTAATGCACATTTGAATGAGTATGTGCCTTAAACAACATCAAGACAAGGAAGGGTTATATGAAAAGTACAATACCATAGGCTGATAGTTGTGATCAAAATACAGAATGATGGGGTTGCCAAGGCAAACTCTTAAATTGCTAGTTGCATTTCTGTTACATAGTTTAAACTTCAACTTTGTTGCACACACTCCGGTAGAGGAGAGGACCCCCCCTTCATAACAAATTCCGTTGACAAATATCTGCTCTGGAATAGAGGGATAAAAGTTGGGACTATAAGCCAGATTACATAACTTTTGCTAGTGGTTTGGGTGCTGGAGAGGCTATGCAGGTATGGGCAGAGTAGCCAGTCTCAGTTTATGTATTCCTGAGATTAGGACCACTGCAGGATGACGCTGGCATTTGTACCTTGCATAGTAGCACTGACAACACAAATTAAACCATGCATGTTTCCATCTGACACTGCAAGCCATTACTTCAGAAGACGTATGTCAAACCATTGTTGGGGGGGGGGTTAGCTGCAGGAACCTAAAGAGCAAAAGTTCATGTGTTATGGGTGCTGATTTTTGTTTTTTTCCTGGGAAGAAATGGATTGATAGGACAGCCTATGGAAAGGCATATGTAGGGTTCAAGTGACACAATATTTTTTGTAAAAACATTAATTGCAGTGTAATTAATAATGTAACAATCTGTCTGTTAAGTCCATATAACCATCAGTCACAATGAACTGTCTGTCTGTCCTTGACATTTTCAAAAGACAGCACAAGGGATTGTCCTACATATTGCAGATACCAATACTAGGTTGATTTCAAACCACTGTATTACCTGTTAGGTCGGATACATTAATATGACAGTCTCAATTCATTTAAAAAAAAGATAAAATCCATGTGCCCCCCTTCTGGTGCGCAGTTTTATTTTGTCAGGATAGCTAATGTAAGTTGTGAGATATTTTTAAAACTTTGATTCAATTAGCCACTTTGTAAAAACATAAAGAAAGAACTGGTATTCTGATACTTTTCTGCATGACCTATTAACTCTTCTTTTCCCTACCTTTTTCTTCATATGTTCCAGCTGTTCTACTACCCCCATCCATTGGTGGGTCTACCAGCTCCTCCTTTTATCCCCAGACTTTCCTCAACTGGGGCCAGCATGGATCTTAAAGGTGTCCTGGGTCCCATGCCACGCCCATTAATATATTCCTTCTGAGTGCTGCTTCACTGTAAGGGCATTATCTTCCTTCAGAAAGCACCAAGATGAATGCTTCCCCTCCCACCAGTACCTCAGACTTCTGAGGTACTAATAGAACCTGGATTGGATGGGCCATAGTTAGCCTTCCATGGCATTGGCTATTAATAGAATTAATCATCACGTCTTTCTACCATGTATGTATACACTGACACATTTCTCCAGGATATCAGCTTACTGATTTGACATCCATTTCTGCTTAAGTAGTGTGTCACAAGTTTTGCATATATTACAATTAATAAACTTTTTATTGACACTGCATAGCTTCAGTATGTTTTCTTCCATCAGCTGAGCCATATAAAGTAATTCCAAACAAAAATACTCTAGGAAATCCCAGTGTCAGAATGATGTCATACAGCGATAAATAGCTGATGACCAGTACCTAGATGTGAACAGGCAACATTTGTAGTTTCTGTGGAGTAATAAAATTAATTCTTGCTATGTTTTAATTTTTTTCTTGTATATACATTGCATTGTTGCTTAAATTGTCATTTGGCCACAAAGGTTATCTTTGCTTTAGCCAATAATAATAAAAAAAGTGTCATAGGGTAAAGTGATTAATCCCACTTATGGTGTCAGCAGAACTTTCTTTTCTGTTCCAGTCTGTACTTTTATATCAAGCCCCAGAATAAAATGTACATTTCTCTACATGTTTGGCAATCAGAAAACTCTCATTCATCTATATGTTGCTTCCTCTTCCGTTATCAGAATTTGTATATTGCTTCCATTCACAAATTCCACTATGATTACCTAGTCTTCTCGGATAATGTGTTGTGTTTCCCCAGAGATGCAACCTAAGAATGAAAGCTTTATTTACTTCTTTGCTTATGATAACTGGGGAAGTGGACTTGGTCCACAAAGGGCCCATTTCAGCTACAGCCTGAGAAGTACAAGACAGAAAAGTTTTTTGAATATCTTTCAATACAGCGCTATGCAACAGCGATAAACAGTTATAAAGAATACACAGTAAATTACTATTATAAAAGTAGCATTATGGATGAGTGGGTAAAGGTGACATATTCTTACATTCCCAGCTAAGTTGCTTGATATACACATACATACAATGACACTGGTGTTTCTTAGCTGGGTAAAAGGAAAGAGCGATTCTTTGTTGTGCTTGTACTAGAGCTAGATCACTCAAATGAGGGGAGGGAAAGCAATTTGGGTTTGCTATATGCTATAAATGGGATTAAGAAGGGTCAAGAGTAAATGGGGAGAATAGAAATAATTTGGCTGGACTGCAATATGTTGTAAAAGGAATTAGGAAGAAAAAGAGTAACAAAGGGCGAGTTTGTTGGTCAAACAGTTTTGTGGATAAATAATGACCTTGTGATGTCTAAGGAAAAAAGGCTTCTTATATAACTGTTAATACTTTGAAGCAAGCAGGCTCTTTTTAAGAAGTCAGATAATGCACTTCTAAATGTACTGCATGTGGAGATTGTACAAATGTCAGAACTGAGACTGCATGGTCTGTACTAACCGCAGATCTTAATGCAGAATCAGCTTCTCAACTCCTGACTAGAATATGTGATAGCAAGAGTCCCCAGAAATCTTTGTATCATTTAATGGTAGCTGTGATTCACATGCATTGCTTCCATGCATACAAGTGCTCTTTGT